>NW_022631346.1:0-130000 GCF_010015895.1 Lontra canadensis
TTTCCCACCTGGCTTCAGAAAGGGTCAAACCCCAGGGCACTGAGCAGTGCCATTCTCCAAGGAAAAGACTGCTGACTCTGAGGGATGCTGTCAGAGGCTGGACCTTGTTTGAAGCAAACACTCTGCATTGGTAGCCCTTTGCAGCCTGCTGGAGACCCTGAGGAATTGACATCAAGCCTGCTATGGGGGCCAAGGGAAAGCCAACCGCTATGCCTCCCCACCCCCTGCCACACAGAGTCTGTCCTGTGCCTCTGGGAACAGGGAGCAGATGAGGAGGCTGGGTTCCACTGTCCTTTCCTCTCAGTGGAGTCTGGGAAGTGCTTGCCCACACTGCATGTCGTGACATTGTGGGTTTGTGTACAAATGTCCTTTCCAAAAAGGTACAGGTCACGTGCGCACCTCTGTCCCGGGTCCCTCACATCTAGTTGTATGTTTATATTTTGTTAGTAGATGTACAGAGCAGCTTTACATGGAGTCTGGGAGGCCTTGGCAGTTAGGCCATCATCGCCAGCCAGCAATAGCATGCTGTCACAACGGACTTTCCCAATTTTTGTCAGGGATCCTTCCTCTCTGGTGCAGAGGGGCCCATATTGCCCAACCTGGGAGTGCGTGGGCTTGTATGCCCAGAGCTGGGGACAGTCTGGGGGACAACCTGATTCCCTCACACCTTGGGCCTCCCTTGGCCCTTGGTCTTTTTGCCAGTTGTCCTATTTCCTGGCACAGGGCGAGTGCAGTCAGTCTGTTGGTGAATGGCAGTCTCTAAGGAAGGATGGCTCAGTGCTGCTCTAGAGAATGGGGCTCGGCACCCTGTGCCCCATGAGCCAAATTCTGCCCCAGCCTGCGCTGCTAGCATTTGCACATGAGGAAGTGTTCTGATATTTTTAAGGGGCTGAGAACATTCACGACAAAGAATGGTTTTGTGACCCATGAATAGTATATGACGTTCAAAGCTCAGTGTCCACAAATAAAGCTTCACTGGAACACAGCAGTGCTCCTGCCGTTCATTCCCTTTTCTCTGGGGCTGCTTTCTGGCTACAGTGGTAGAATTGAGTCAATGCATCCCAGGTCCTATGGCAAAGACAAAACATTTCCTCTTTGCCATTTTAAAAATATGTCCACCCCTGCTCTAGATGACTAGTATTTTTGAAACACTCTATGCTGAGAGTTATCCTTACAAAGCAGGCAAACTTTTAGTAAGCTTGTCACTTGAAATAAACTCGCTTTTGTAAAAGTAATAGCTTATTACTCTTCAGTAATCTTGATTCAAAGAAACATCGAGCCACCAAATGTACAATTATTCCTGCCCTGAGAAGGGGAAGCCCCTCCTGCCTTCTCTCATCTAGGAAACACTCACAAATCAGTGTAACTAAGATATAACCCCCATGTGACTGAGGGCCAATCACAAAAACCACCAGAATGTTCCAGCTCTCAAAAGGGAGTATCTGCCATCAGAATCAGTTTGATTAGGACTTTGGTCTGGGAATCATCCATCTGGGGAACACCCACTACCTGGGGCAGTGTTTGCCAGGCCTAACTGGTCATGGAACATTTTCTAGATGACAGTATATTCATCCAGTACTATCAGGAGGTAATGTCTTATAATTCACACGTGGATTGAGCAGACTAGAAAATGCTCACCTTGATGAAATAACCGATGATTAATTCACATAGCTTAGAAAATCTTTATAACAAAAAAAGTATAACAGAAACAGGCAGTTATTAGAATGACATCGTTTTTCTGTCATTAAATATGGAAGGAATGAAGCTTTGTCAAACAACTTCCAGGTGTTCTGGGGTCTGCCACATTGGTTCTTTTTTTTTTTTTTCCTTTTTAGATTTTATTTACTTAACTGACAGAGAGAGACACAGCGAGAGAGAGAGCACAAGCAGGGCGAGGATGTGGGCCTCTGTCTCAAGACCCCGATGTCAGACATGTAAAGACTGAGCCACTCAGGCACCCCATGCCATTTCTTTCTTAAAACTATTTGCTGCATCATGACACAGAAAAATACATTTTGTACTTTTCTTTCGCATTTCATATTCAAAATAATCAAGAGCATCTATAGCCTATGACAGTTTAGAAATGCTGGTTGAAATGGATGTAATGTGTGCTTTGGGGCTGTTTGCCTTATATAAAAGTAAATTAGAATGAAACAAAGGGCCCAAGAGAACACTCAAAATAGACACCCACTTGCGTAGTGTCTATCAAAATGGTAACCTCTAGAATGTGGCGTCGAATCGACAGTAAGAAATGGAAGGAAAAGAGGCATGTACAGCCCATCTTCTATTCTTATTTAAACCGTATTGGTTTTCAAAAATATCTTTTGGAATTCAAACACTTCATTTTCAAAGTACTTGTTTTGTAACATCGTGAGCAGGACACCTGGCTCTCACGAAATCTCGCTTTGCTCTCCGCAAATGTTCCCAGAGCAGAATAGCTCTTCCAACATTCAGAATTCTGTGAAATATTTTTAAAACCCTTTCTGAAAATGTAAACTTTCAAAGCATCACAGTTTGAGATGTTTCCAATCTCAATGTCATCTTATGGAATGCCAACTTTTTCTGGCAGACTCGTGTCAAACGATTTTTAAGGATACAATGTATAAACTTGTCTATGTTTGCTTTTTAATGTCGGATATGTTATCTCCCAGTGGATTTTTATTGCCTGTAATATTTGTGGGTCCTGTGAAGATAAGGACACTGTATTATTTCTCATTTATGGGCCTGGCATGCTTCCGCTGCACTACTCTGCTGGCTTTATTTTTCATTTAGTCCTCATGACAATCCCAGCACTGAAGTCTTCAAAGTTCTCAATAAATAGTTGTTTATAATTGATAATTTGATAAAAGAGTGCGTAAGGTGATTTGGATGATCAGTCCACAGCATGACACATTCGTGTCATTGATTCTTGAGGCACATTTTTCCTTTAAGATCAAACAGATGCTATATACCCTCTCCCAGGTGTGTGTATGTGTGTGTGTGTGTGTGTGTGTGTGTGTGTGTGTGTGAGTCCATGCACAAAGGAGCAGTACACACACAAATGTTCCAGCCAAGTTCATGTGCGTTGTAAACCCTAGAATACAAGCCTTCAACCCACTGGACCTCAGTGGACCCCAGGGATAGAATGAATGATTGGCCAAGTGAGAAAAGAGTTATTCATCTCATCATGCAGCTCCTCCCCTCTCCCTAAGTGCCTTCTTGCAGGTTTTCTGTACAGAGGACACATTCTTTCTAGGCTGATCTTTCTCCCAGCTCTTCCTTTTTCATAACTATTCACCTAGAACACAGAATGGAGTATAGGAGCGTGGATTTCCTCATGGGTCTCTCAGGGGCAGTGCTTTGAGTTTGCGTGAGCTAGTGTACGTGATTTCTGCTGTCCTATCACATTCTCCGATGTGGCTCTTCCCATGTCCTCCATGACCTTCCACCATTTCAGTCCCAGAGAGATGAACCTCTTTGTGATAGTGAAAGCAGCAACAAAGAGAGCATCCTTGGTTATGAAACTGTCATGTAGGGGATGAACCACTTTCTGGCTCATTTCTATGGAGATTCCTGCCCAGGTACCCACGATACTCTAGGCCTAGCACTTGTTAGCGTTCAAGTGGTTTAAACTTACTTTTTCAGTTGTGAGGGAAATAGTAAATGAATATTTTAAAGGAACAGCGTGAATGGAATCTCAGAGTGGAATCACAAAGCATGGGCCCATTTATCCCAACAATGCACATGCCTACTCAAACATTCACATGAAGTTTACACACAGCCTATTGTATTCCAGGTCTCTTGGTCCACATTCAAAGTTATTTCCTGTTTTATCCAAGCCTTTCTCATTATGTTTACAACCTCAAAGAATAGGGAGTGAGTAAGTGATGCCCAGGGACAGGGAATTAAAGGAAAGAGGCCCAATCTCACCAAGTACTGTGTTTCATGGTTTTAACAGACACATAGCCATTCAGGAGAGTTTCAGCAATGACTCAGGCCTATAGATGTTCAAGTATGGCCTACTGGAGCAAGTTTGCTTCGTACCCTGTGACTTGGGACCAAAGACCACATTCAACATTTCTTTCCTTTTTTTTTTTTTTTAAAGATTTTACTTATTTATTTTAGAGAGAGAGAGTGAGAGATAGCACGAGAGGGGAGAAGCTCAGAGGGAGAAGCAGACTCCCCTTGGAGCTGGGAGCCCAATGTGGGACTCCAGGATCATGACCCGAGCCGAAGGCAGTCGCCCAACCCACCCAGGTGCCCCACAGTCAACATTTCTCAAAGCTCCTCATCATCCTACATCTTTTTTTTTTTAAGATTTTTTTTTAATTTATTTGACAGACAGATCACAAGCAGGCAGAGAGGCAGGCAGAGAGAGACAGGAGGAGGAGGCAGGCTCCCTGCTGAGCAGAGAGCCCGATGTGGGACTCGATCCCAGGACCCCGAGATCATGACCCGAGCCGAAGGCAGAGGCTTTAACCACTGAGCCACCCAGGCGCCCCATCCAGTTGGAGAATTCAATGTCAGCAAAGGCTGGTTGATAACTTCAGAAGGAGGTTTGGCTTTAAAAATGTCAGGATAACAGAAGAAGTTTCTGCCAACCAAGAGGCAGCCAATAAATTCCCAGACACCATGAAGGAAATTATTGAGGAGAAAGGAGATCTACTTGGACATGTTTTAAGCAGATGAAAGTGCTCTATTCGGGAGGTGGGGGGAAATGCTATAAAGGACATTTATTAGGAAGGAAAATAAGTGAATACCAGGATTTAAGGCAATTAGGGAGAGGCTGACTCTGTTGCTTTGTGCAAATGCAGTCAGATGTGTGATGAGTCCTGCCCTTGTCTCTAAAGCTACTGATGCCCATGCCTGGAAGGGAAAAGAGTAACACCAGCTTCCAGTCTTTTGGTTGTACAACAAGAAGTCCAGAACAATGAGAATGCTTTTTTTCTTGATTGCTTCCATCCATGCTCTGTCTTTGAAGTCAGGAATTACTTTGTTAGTAAGGGACAGCCTTTTTTTTTTTTTAATTCTCTTGATATTGGACAATGCCACTGGCCACCCAGAAACCCATGTGTTCAACACCAAAGGTGTTGAAGTGTCTACTTGCCTTGAAACCCAACGTCTCAAATTCAGCTTCAGGGTCATGAGATTCATTATACCATTAAAATTCCTTATAATGATAGTCTACAGAAAGGCTTGTTACCGCTGTGGAAGAGAACATGGGGAGAGAGAACAATACGCTTTTCAAGAAGTCATCATTATAGAAAAATCCATGAAAGTCATTCAGCCCAAAATAATAAATTCCTGCTGGAGACAACTGTGCCCAGGTGCTGCGTATGACTTCACAGGATCTATGACAGAGGCAATCAAGAAAATCATGACAGGAATCATGAATATGGCAAACAGGTGGGGGCTGAAGGATTTGAATATATGGATCTTAGAGAAATTCAAGAGCTGACAGACACCACACCAGAGGAATTAACAGAAGACACCTTGATGGGGACAAGGCCTCCAAACAGTGTCAGGTGATGAGGAAGAAGATGTAGAAGAAGCAAAGCCAGATGACAAATCAGCGTTAGACAATTTGGCAGAAGGCTTTTGATTATTCAAGACTGCTTTTGACTTCTTTTATGATGTAGATCCTTCTATGATATGGGCTCTGGAACTAAAGCAATGATGGAAAAAGGATTGGAACCATACAGAAACATTGTTTGAGTAATAAAAAGGCAAAACTGTCAGACACAAATTATGTCATATTTCCACAAAGTTACACTGAGGACGCCTACTTCTCCTGCCTCTCCGTCCAGCTCCCTGACCTCTTCCACCTCTACCACATACTCAACCTAAAGATGATGAGGATGGAGACCCTTCTGATCATCACCCTGGTAGGCAGGTCAGGGATTGAGGTAGAAATACACTCCTTCTCCACACCCTCACTCATGCTCTGGCCTCCCTTGAGGCTGTGTCTCCACAGAAGAGATGAGAACCATTTTCTTTTTATCCTGCCCACGGTCTCCGTAGAGATAGAATTCCTCACTTACTATGTTACAGTAGTGGACTTAGGTATGTGGTGAACACAGGCAATGGAGGCAAGTGAGAACAAAAGTTTCTAGACCAGCAGGGAGGCAGAAATTTCATCAGGTGAATCCATATGACTTGAGTCCAGGTCAGAGAAGCTGGCTGGAGACCATGCAAACTTGAGGTGGGAAAGAAAGTTTAGACCAGAGGGAGGGATGAGCAATCATTTATATTGAAGTTCTTTTGTAGACAGTACTTGAACATGTTGATAGCTCTGAAAAAAAAAAAATTCCTTTACAAAATCGTTCACAACCAAGGTCTTCCTCTGTGTTATTTTTCACCTTATTTCATGCTTGAAAACCAAATGTGGTATATGCCAAGGATTGTTTTCTTGATCATGACTATTCGTGGAGGAGAAGGAATGTAGGACACAGAATAAAATGGAGTGTACCACTCAGGAGAACGACAGACTAGGAAGCCTCAGGCTCTTGCTCTCACAGTGAGTGGCAACATCCACTGACAATCCAGCTAGAGTGAGAATCACTTGGGCTTGTCAGTTCAGGGGACCAAGAAGTGGCAGTGATGGTCTCCTGCTACATTTTCTGCTACGACCACTGCTGGGCCCAGGAGGAGGAACACTTGGCCACTGGGGTGCGTGTGTGTGGGTGTCTGCCCCCTGCCTGTTGGGAGAGCTTGGACCTGCTGAGAGCTCAGGCTGTGCTGTGAGGGCTATGGGCTGGCCAGCCGGGCGTGAGGCCTTGCTTATCTTGTTTCTCCAACATGGAGGGGACACAGTATTTGTAAGATGGGGTCCAGAAGCAAAGACACACAATCCCCTTCGCTCATCTCTACTATGGGAAGGGCATCCCTTCCCCCAGACGTTGGCCTGAGTCTCCTGGAGGGGCTGCGCTGGCTTGGAGGGGAGGTGGAGGGACACCGGCCTTGGGGCTTGGACGGTTGGGGCTGCTAACTGAATTTCCAGGGGCTCAAAGTATGTGGGAAGCAGTTGAGGATGTAGGGGATTGGGGACTGGCCCATCCCAGTTGACCCCTTGTATGGATGGAGCAGAGAGGTCAAAAAGCTGGAACACCACTTCCTGTCTGGGTTGAGTGGTGGGCGGGGCTAGAGAGGCAGGGGGTGTGGCTTATCTTATGTCCAAGGACACTCTCATTTCTGGCTCCTGACACTAGGATCCACTGCATTCATTCCTATTTCTTGAGGCTTCTCCACAGCACTGTTTGCCTGCATAGGATCCTCTTCCTCGATTTTAAAATTTGAAATGCATCATAGCACAACTCTCAGCCCTATTCTTCTATCTCTATCCCTTCACGGTTTTAAATAATCTCTGGGTGTTCTAATCCATTTCTAAGGTATTATTACCTCAGTGCTTATAAACCCCACATTTATCTCTGCCCCTAAATCATAGACAAAATGCCTAGCTGGTTTTCTGAGTGCAATGCCTCCTGGACACTATATATTAAAAAAAAAATACACTAAAATTTTGGTCTTTCTCACGTTGGCCATTCTCCAGATTTACCATCTGAATGGATTGTACCACTGCTGTCCTAGTGACCCTTTTTCAACTTCCAGAAGACTTTCCTCATCCTGTCTCTCCCCATGATATAGACAATCTGTTGCCCACTCCAGGCCATTCTTCCTCTGATATGATTCTCCAAACACGTCGTTCTACTTTTGCCCCATACCCTACCCCCACCTCCCCACCATTCGTTGAACCATTCACCCCTTGAAGGACATCCATGTTGTTTCCAGTTCTGCTAAGTACATTCCTGTCCAGAATTTTGTGTGAATGCAAGTATTATCATGCATAGGGCTGGCAGTCCTGCAGAGCACCCTCAAGTCGAATATCTCACTCCATAGAAGGACTCACAGGACTCTCAGATGATGCTAGGAAGTTGACTTCATGGAGGTCAAACTGATACCATGTGGTCCAAGGCCCCCCACCATAAATCACATTGTTGATCTAAATGACCGAAGGCCCCAGCTAAGCCAAAATGCTCTTTACTGGGCACAACATTCCAAGGGTTTATTTTTTATTTTATTTTATATGTATTTTAGAGAGAGTGAGAGAGAAAGAGAGCATGAGCAGAGGGGGAGGGAAGGGAAATGGGCAGAGAGAGAAGCAGACTCCCCACTGAATAAGGAGCCCAATGCAGGACTCCATCCCAGGACCCCAGGATTGTTACCTGAGCTGAAGGCAGACCCTTAACCAACTAAGCCACCCTGGTGTCCCAGGACATTCCAAGGCTTTAGACAGTCAAGGACACAAGCAAGGACACAGGCAAGGTCAGACCTTTCTTGGGAATGTGCAGGTTTGATTCTCAACATTCCCCAGACCTGGTCAGTCAACCTTCTACAGCACAAACTGTTCTCATTTGTCTGGGTTGAGTTGCAGAGTTTTGGAGCACTTGCATGGTTTTTGGTTCTTGGAGGTTTTGTTGCTATTGTTTTAAACCGCCACACTCTTGCCCAGAGTGGTTGGACCATTTTATATGACTATCATCCATGTGTGAGTAACCTCGTTTCTCTTCATATTCACTAGCATTTGCTACTGTGGTACATTTTGTCTGAGACTTTCTGACAGAGGTGTCATTATAGCTCCCTCGGATCTTACTTTGTGTTCTCACAGATGAGTTTGTTTGCCGTTTGCATACCCTCTTCAGTGAAATAACCTATTCATTACTTTTGCCTGTTTTGTCATTGGTTTGTTTGTGTTTTGCTGCTATGTTTTGAGAGTTCTTTACACATTCTGGTTACCAATGCTTGGTCCGATATGTGGTTTGCAATTATTTTCTCAGTCTTGGTTTCTGGCTCTCAGGAGTCCCTTTCACAGAGCCTGGGTTTTTAAGTTTGGTGAATTCCAGCTGATCCGTTCCTTTATATGAATCACACATTGAATGTCAAGTCTAAAATCTCTTTGCTTAGCCCCAGAGCCCACATATTTTTATTAGAATTTTTCCTTTAAAGTTGTACAGTTTTACCTTTTACCTTTAAGCATGTGATCTATTTGGAGTTCATGTTTGGGTAGGATGAGTGTTTTTTTAAAAAGAGACCCCGAATCTAGACTTCAAGTTGTATTAGAAAGCTGTAGTAACCAAAACAGTCTGGTCCTGGCACAAAAACAGACACATAGACCAATAGAACAGAATAGAAAACCCAGAAATATACCTACAACTACACGTTCTGCTAATCTTTGACAGAGGAGAAAAGAATGTCCAAGAGGAAAAAGACAGTCTCTTCAACAAATGGTCTTGGGAAAAGAATTACTGGACCATTTCCATACACCAGACACAAAAGTAAACTCAAAATGGATTAAAGACCAAAACGTGAGACCTGAAACCATAAAAATCCTGTAAGGGAGCACAGGCAGTAACTTCTTTGACATCGGCCATAGGAACTTCTTTCTCGATATGTCTCCTGAAGCAAGAGAAATGAAAACAAAAGTAGAGTATTGGGACATCATCGAAATGAAAAGCTTCTGCATGGGGGAAGGAATCAACAAAACTAAAAAGCAACCTACTGAATGGGAGAAGATATTTGTAAATGACAAATCTGATAAAGGGATAGCGTTCAAACACTATAAAGAACTGGTACAAGTCAACACCCCAAAACCCAAATAATCCAATTAAAAAATGGGCAGAAGACATGAGCAGACATTTCTCCAGAGAAGACATCCAGATGGACAGCAGACACATGAAAAGATGCTCACCATCACTCATTATCAAGGAAATGCAAATCACAACAATGAGAGAGGGGCGCCTGGGTGGCTCAGTCAGTTGGAGCCTCTGCCTTCAGCTCAGGTTGTGGTCCTGTGGGTCCTGGATCGAGCCCTGAGTTGGTCTCTCTGCTCGGTGGGGAGCCTGCTTCCCTTCCTCTCTCTCTGCCTGCCTCTCTGCCTGCTTGTGATCTCTGTCTGTCGGATAAATAAATAAAATCTTTAAAAAACCAAACCAAAACAAACAAACAAACAAAAAACAATGAGATACCACCTCACAAGGGTCAGAGTAGCTGAAATAAGCAACAGAAGAAACAAGTGTTGGCGAGGATGGGGAAAAAAGGGAGCCCTCCTGCACTCTTGGGGGGAATGCAAATTGGTGCAGTTACTCTGGAAGACAATATGCAGTTTCCTCAAAAATTTACAAAAATATAGCTACCCTCTGATCTAGGAATCACACTATTTGGGTATTTATCCAAACAATACAAAAACACTAATTCAAAGTGACACACGCACCCCTGTGATTACTGCAGTATTCTTTTAAATTTACAGTGCCAAACGATGAATGCAACCCAAGCGTCCATCGAGAGAGGAATGGAGAAGAAGATGGGGCATATATATACAATGGAATATTATTCAGCCACAAAAATGAAATCTTGCCATTCACAATGACATGCCTACAACTATAGAATACAATGCTAAGTGAAATAAGAGAAAGACAAATACCATATGATTTACTCATGTAGAATCTAAGAAACAAAACAAATGAGTAAAGGGGGGAAAAAAAAGAGACAAACCAAGAAACAAAGTCTTAGCTATAGAGAACAAACTAATGGTGACCAGAGCAGGGGTACGTAAGGGGGGATAGTTTAAATAGGTGATGGGGAGCAAGAAGGACACGTGTCCTGATGAGCACTGGATGATGTGTGGAATTACTGAATCACATATTTTATACCTGAAACTTAACTATACTGGAATTAAAATAAAGTATAAAAAATAAAAATAAATGATACCACATAGAGCTCCCTTGATCTTTTCACCATATGAGATTATAAGGAAAGTCTGTGACTGAGAAGAGGGCCCTCACCCAACCATGCCAGCGCCCTGACCTGGGACTTCTAGCCTCCAGAAATGGGAGAAATGAATTTCTGTTGTTTTAAAGTCACCCAGTCTCTAGTCACTTTTTACAGCTGACTGAGTTGGACTGCTCATAAACACAAACGGATAGTATTGCATTGTATGGATACACCACAGATTCATCTGTCTCCTCTGAATGGCTGTTCTTTTCCCCCAACTTTTTGTTCCTGTAACAAGGAATGCTGAAATTAATATTCTTAGTACATCTATATATGGCCCAATGCTCTCCACACCCATTTATTGTCTACTGACTTTCCTTGTGGTTTATGCAAAGGTAAACTGTACTTAATCATTATGTGGTGAAAATGATCAATCATTTTTCCTTTATGGATTGTGGTGCCGCTTCCAGTTGGTGAACGGGAGAAGAATTAGGCACAAACAAGTCAGCTGCAAGAGATTGGGAGCAGGGGACAACAGTCGAAAAAACTGCTGCACCAAGCAACTCCAGAGTCTCACTTTTATTAGATAGAAACAATAGCCAACGGAGGAACTGCTGAAGGTCAAACATTAGGCGCATGTCTGTGGACAAACAAGGAGGGTAAAGTTTATAGTTAACCAAGCACATTCAAAGGACTCATCTAACTAACAACAGGCGCTTCTGGGAAGAGAAAGGAGTGACAATGGAAAAGGGAAGTAGGCGGTGTTTCGTTCTGCCCTGAGCAGGCCAGGCGTTCCCAGCTGCTCAGCTTCACAGAAGCAGGAGGAGTTCCGCCCTAAGCGGGACAGGCATCTGCAGCTGCTCGGCTTCACGGTCACATATCGTCCTTCTCCCCAAAGACTTGTTGCCAGTATATGTTTTTCTTAAGGCCATATCTACATGTGCTTGGTAACTAGTAAAATGCTCCAGGGGTTATAGTTTAAGTAATACATTGTTCTGAGGGACAATAGCATTCTGGACTTACTTTTATGCTTCCTAAGACCTTGCCCACTCCAACGTCATACACTAAAATTGATCCATCTACGTTTTCTGTGAGTACTTTTATGGTTTCAGTTTCACAGGGCAGGCTCACCGAACCCTGTGGAATCGTCTCTGTCCACCCTGGAGATGGAGGAGCACTCCTGTCCCTCCGGGAAGCTGGGGTACGGCACCCGGTCTGCTGGCCTCTCCAGGAAGCTTTGACATTTCCCGCTGGCGCAGGAGTCGCCTAGAGTCTGCCCCCTTCTCCTTGGCTGTCCCGGGCAGGGAAAGGCGGTTTCAGGAGACCACTTGGATAAAAAAGTCAAAGCCCTCCTTCTGTGGTTATAGTTGGCGGTGCCAGGGACTGCTGATCCCTCTATCCGGGAACTCTGGGCGAGGCTACCCCAGTCCACTCCCGGCGCCCTCTGTCCACCTCGAGCTGAGAAGCCGGACCCCAGCCCAACCCGACTACATTCAACTTTCGGCCCCCGCTGGGCGCCTGCGATGCTGGACCAGCGCGAATACTTTCGCACCTGTTGTCTGGCGCCACCTAGCGTCGCTGTCATAGAGTTCCTCCGGAGTAAGGGATGGGATTTGGCTGCAGTCGGCGAAGCAGAGTTCCAGGAGGCCGGCAGCGCTAGCAGGATCTCCTCGCAGGTCCACAGCGTCCGCAGGTCTCGGATCCGCTGAGGATTGTACCAGTAGGTTTGCTAGGGAAGAGGCGAAACTCGCATTTGCCTGGCGGGTTGTGGGGCCGCCCAGATAGGTCGACTAGCACACCCGGATGCCCGTCTGCCCACAGGAACCAACTGGAGGGCCACGGGGGCACCGGGTTACGGGAGAGGGCGTCCTGGACCCGGCAGTGCAGAAAGGGCGCCATGGGTTCTCCCGTGGTTCCATGTGTATTGCTGCCATCGCTCGACTCCCGCTTCCTTCCCTACCTCACCAGGTCTGAGCTGGGGCAGGGACAGGTTTGCGGAGCAGTGGGAACGACGGAGAAAGGCGATAGGATGCAGCGACTTCCCAGGGAGGCGCGGACAAGGGGGCGGTGGGCCAAATGTTGCACCTGGTGCACGTGAGGAAGGAGCAGGTTGGTAGAGGTATTGATGCCTTCCGGGGCCCAGGTGGACCAGCAGGACCTCAGCATTGCTTCAGCATCAATTTGAGGTTTCAGATATGAAAGTCCTCCCACCCTTGATTGGAAAATCGGACTTAAAAACCAACACTAGATGCCATGGGAATAAACGGATTGGTCGCTGGGCCAAAACGAGGGCTGGAACACTTTTGTGTCACAAAGGGTAGACCAGGTGGACAGACTGGAACCCCAAACGAACAGGTTAATCTGTGGTGTTTGTCAGATGGAATAGGAATAGGTGTCCTGAGATTCACAGCAATGATACTTTTTTTTTTTTTTAAGATTTTATTTATTTATTTGACAGAGATCACAAGTAGGCAGAGAGGCAGTCAGAGAGAGGAGGAAGCAGGCTCCCTTCTGAGCAGAGAGCCCGATGTGGGGCTTGATCCCAGGACCCTGGGATCATGACCTGAGCCGAAGGCAGAGGCTTTAACCCACTGAGCCACCCAGGTGCCCTAGCAATGATACTTTTAATAGAAACATAAAGTATTACAAATACACAAGTAAAATGGATATTTTTTATTATTTATTTTTCCTTTTTAAATTTAAATTCAATTATTTAACATAGAGTGTATTCTTAGTTTCAGAGGTTCAGTTCAGTGATTCATCCTTTTTTTTTTTAAGATTTTATTTTATTTATTTGACAGAGCTCACAAGTAGGCAGAGAGGCGGTGGGGGGGCGGGGGGAGCAGGTTCCCTGCCAAGCAGAGAGCCCGATGTGGGGCTCGATCCCAGGACCCTGGGATCATGACCTGAGCAGAAGGCAGAGGCTTTAACCCACTGAGCCACCCAGGCAACCCTCATCCATCTTATATAATACCCAGTGTTCATAACATCACATGCCCTCCTTAATGCCCATCACCCAGTTAGACCTCATCCTATCCCCCTCCCCTCCAGCAACCCTCAGTTTGGTTCCTACAGTTAAGTCTCTTAAGGCTTGTCTCCCTCTGATTTCATCTTGTTTTATTTTTCCTTCTATTCCCCTATGCTCCTCTGTTTTGTTTCTTAAATTGCACATATCAGAGAGATCATATGATAATTGTCTTTCTCTGATTGACTTATTTCACTTAGCATAATACCCTCTAGTTCCATCCATATCATTACAAATGGCAAGATTTCATTTTTTTAAATATCTGAGCAATAGTCCAGTGTGTGTGTGTGTGTGTGTGTGTGTGTGTGTGTGATCTTCTTTATCCATTCAACTGTCATTGGGTATCTGGGCTCTTTCCATAGTTTTGCTATTGTGGACATTGCTACTATAAACATTATAAACATTGGGATTCAGGTGCCTCTTCGGATCACTTGTATCTATGGGGTAAATACCCAGTAGTGCAATGGCTGGGTGGTAGGGTAGCTCTATTTTCAACGTTTTGAGGAACCTCCATATGGTTTTCCAGAGTGGCTACTCCAGCTTGCATTCCCACCGACAGTGGAGGAGGATTCCCCTTTCTTCCCATCCTCTCCAACATCTGTTGTTTCCTGACTGGTTAATTGTAGCCCCTCTTACTGGTGTGAGGTGGTCATCTCATTGTGGTTTTGATTTGGATTTCCCTGATGCTGAGTGATGTGGAGCATTTTTTTCATATGTCTGTTGGCCGTCTAGATTTCGTATTTGGAGAAATGTTTGTTTGCATCTTCTGCCCATTTTTCGATTGGATTATTTGTTCTTTGGGTGTTGAGCTTGATATGCTCTTTATAAATTTTGGATACTAGCCCTTTATCTGATTTTTCATTTGCAAATATCTTCTCCCATTCTGTCAAATTGTCTTTTGGCTTTGTCAGCTGTTTCCTTTGTTGTGCAAAAGCTTTTTATCTGGGTGAAGTCCCAATAGTTCAGGTTTGCCTCCATTCCCTGCCTTTGGAGAAGTGTCTAGCAAGAAGTTGCTGCAGCCGAGGTCTCCGAGGTTGCTGAGTTCTGCTCCAGGATTTGGATGGATTCCTGTCTCCCATTTAGGTTTTACATCCATTTTGAGTCTATTTTTGTGTCTGGTGAAAGGAAATGGTCCAGTTTCATTCCTCTGCATGTGGCTGTCCAGTTTTCCCAACACCATTTGTTGAAGAGACTATCTTTCTTTCCGTTGGATAATCTTTCCTGCTTTGTTGAAGATGAGTTGACCTATTTATTATTTTTTTAAATTTTTTAATTTATGTATTCGAGAGAGAGAGAACATGAGTTGTGGGAGGGAGAAGCAGACTTTATGCTGAGCAGGGAGCCCAACTCGGGGCTCAATCCCAGCACCCTGGGATCATAACCTGAGCAGAAGGCAGATGCTTAACAAACCGGGCCACCCAGATAAGCCACTGTTATATTTTTTGAATAGTTTCTTTGTCCACAAAGGGTGTCCAGTGGACTGAGGACCACAAAGGAAGGATGGGTTTTTGTCCACAGAAATTTCTGAATTGTACTCGTGAGACCTCACATTGGCTGAGAGGAGCCCAGGCAGGGTGCCCCTGGTGAAATTTTCAACTCCACTCTGGAGCCCAGAACCAGCCCAGCCTGGGCCTGGATGTGCCTGGGAGAGTCCATCCTTCACCTGACAGATGTCCCTGGCTCAGAGTCCTGTGGACAAAATTTCCAAGGCTCTGTCTATGGTTGGGGTTGTATCTTTATGGCGAGTGCAGGCTGGCGAGCTCATCAAAACACACAAGCAGTTAATGGATGAAGATACAGATGATTCTGGGCTTTGTTATCTTGTGAAATCCATGTCAGCTTGCATTTAGCTGGTACAAACTGTACTTTTTTTGGCTGGTTTTAACATTTTGTATCTATTATCTAAAAATTGCTTTTCTTTTTTTCAAATACTTAAGACTTTTAGGAAAATATGCCTATGTTATGTTGTCTCTTGATTTTATACAATAATCTTCCATTAAAAATATTTGAAAATGATATAATAGTAATTAGTAATGCCTGCACTGTGCCTAATTTCATCTAATTCCTCTCAAAAACTAAAACAATGTCTTCATTCTTAAGAGTGGAATGAGGCTTCAGATGTCATCAAAGAAACCTACATGTTGTTTTTAAGTTTTTTAGGTTAATTTTATTATGGCAGGTTACTCCTTTCTGATAAAGTGATTAACTGAAGTTTCTGGTACTTATTTTTTCCGCAATATATAAGGCCAGTATACAAAAAACAAACAGACAAACACACCCCTCCCCCAACACACAATAAAATAAAATCCCAACATCTTTGAACTGATAGAGATCATAGGGAAAGCACCCGTCACACAGCAATCCGCCCAAAGACCCAGGCTGAGTTCTTCATAAGGGATTGATTTCCATGAGCCACGAATTCCATCCACTTTCACACGGAATATAGAGGAGGCAGAACAGAAGGAGGAGGCCGGCTTTGAAGATAAACAGAGAATCCAGTGGTAAACAGAGAATCCATTCCCTCTCAGTTGTGTGTGCATAATGTGAATGCCAATGATAATTCTTCTGATTTACAGAATATTCACTTGCTAGAAAGGAGAGTCTGAGATAACTAGAGGAATATTGGAGCTATTATAGATTTGATGCCAAAATAAAATAACAATGAAAAAAGAACACGATAGGTTCAAGGCCTTTGGGAAGCTATTGTGTTCATCAGATTTCATCTTCTCACAGCCTCACACCTGTCTTTTCCTTCTAATGAATTCATCACCTGAGAGAAGCTGTCTTGCAGGACATGCATGTCATCCAGCAAGTAAGGATGAGGATCTAGCATTTTCTACATGCAAGTGGTTCAGATTCAAATTAGGTTTTAGTCTCTTGTACTGAGTGAGCAGATGGCTTGTCTTGATGAAGTGCAAATAGTAAAAAGGATACAGAACTTAACCGTGGGTGCTGAAGAGCTGAGTGGCAGCCCTTTTCTAGCATTTCCAGATCCCTTGAGATCCTTGGTAGTATTTCCAGATATTATCAGCCTCTTCAAGTTCTTTTGCATTCAATATGGCATTTTTTGAAGTAATCTCTATGCCCAGTGCAGGGCTTGAACTCATGACCCCCAGATCAAGAGGCACATGCTATACCCACTGAGCCAGCCAGGCACCCCTCAAGATGGCATTCTAGAATACCAGTGCTTTTAAATAATAAAATCTGTGGTCAACCCAACACTGTCCCTCTTGCCTCTGTGCATTTCTTTTTCATCACACCATTTTTCAAGTTGAGATCAAATTCTCAGGGCTTTCACTGAAGAGCTTTGACAACAGAAGGGTCTTGCCATAGTTCGTGAGGCCCACAGAAAGCAGATCATAGTCTGGTCATGCAGGTGGTGGTCCCTTGCATAAAGTGCTCTAGAACACTTATAATCCATGTACAGAAACACTCAGTTATCTGGAGATCAGACACCTGGCAGCCTAAAGCACTGGGACCAGCTCAGAATAAGGGAGAAAAAGGAGCTCCTATGGCTGCCATATCATAAAATTTTTATTATTTAGTACTATTTAAAAAAAGATTTTATTTATTTATTTGAGAGGGAGGCAGTGAGAGAGAGCATGAGAGGGGAGAAAGTCAGAGGGAGAAGCACACTCTCCAAGGAGCAGGGAGCCTGATGTGAGACTCGATCCTAGGACTCTGGGATCATGACCTGAGCTGAAGGCAGTCACTTAACCAACTGAGCCATCCAGGCGCCCCTTATTTAATACTTTTAAAATGTATTCCTTTATTATGTTATTAGTTTATCACTTCTGTTATCATAATTATTATAACTATGTATAATTACATACATGCTATAAGCATGATATATAGATTATATACTTTTATACATATTAATACTTATACATCGAATAATATGTAGATGATTATAATTATTGTTGATGTTATTGATCATTATTGTAATTATTATGTACAGTACTAATCATAATTGTTATGGAATACAGTTTTTCTATCCATAGAAGGTGTCCAGTTGTCTGAAGACAGCTAAGGAGAAGGATTCCAGGCTATGGAACTTTCTAAATCTGCCAAGAACCCAGAGAAGGCTGGATCCACAACCTCTGCAGCAGCCCTCCTGGAAATCCAAGCCACATCTCTGTAGTGATCAGCCCCAGATAGCTTTTCTTATTCTTGCTCCCAACTTAGCACCTCCCCCCGAACTTGAAACCAAGAGGGGGAACAGATATGCTCCTCAGATATGGTCTATGATGTAGAACAGTCCTCCTCTGCCAGCTCTCGTACTGCTCCCCTACCCCAACAACCTGTCATTTGACCTTCCCCTTTCACCACCCAAAAGCTTCCCCGATCCTCTGCTTGCCTTTGACTTGAGTCTCTGCCAAATGCAGGGGGTGGAGGTGCCCCCCAACTCACTCTCCTGCTGTCAGTAAGTAGTTCCTGTTCTGTCGTGGGTCATCTTTTATTATCTCAAGATTCTCTCTCCCTCTTCCCCCGCTCTGCACCTCCCTTTGCTCACACAAGAGCCCACACATTCAGTCTCTCTCAAATAAATAAAATCAGAACCCCTGGGTGGCTCAGTAAGTTAAGCATGTGTTTTTGGCTCAGGTCATGATCCTGAGCCCCCACACTGGGTTGCCTGCTCAGCAGAAGAGTCTGCTTCTCCCTCTCCTTCTGCCTGCCACTCCCCCTGCTTGTGCTCTCTCTCTCTCTCTCTTAAATAAATACATTAGTAAAATCTGCAAGAAAAATAAAAAGTCCCATGAAAATTCCAAATTGTATTGTGGTTCCAAATTAGGACCCTAGGTCAGAAAGTAGCCAACTGAAAATAGTTATTGGCACTTATTGTGACTTAGGAGAGAACATTTCTCCCTGTAGTGGCCAACCGAGAGCCATGTGTGCCTCCTGGATTTCTTGCTTCAAACAGCCATGAAAACAGAATAGTGGGCCCCACAAATACCTAGTCAGAGAATTAACTGAGTGCCCTCATAAAGATGCAGTGCAGGTATAGACAAGCACAACAGGTGGACAACTATTTGCAAAACAGCAAGATGTCAAAGCTGCTTTAGAATTGTGTTATCTCAAAGAAATGTTTAGTAACCAACATTATCCAATAATACAGCCTGTAAGTGTGCAAATGTGGAGACCGTGAATGTGGCTAAGAATCCACAGTCTGTTAGTGGTTCCGATGAAAGAAAGACTTTTGTGGATTCAGAAACTTCTACCCTCCAACAAAAAGAAGGGAAAAGATCAATTTGTCATGGGAATAGGAGGAGGCTGTTTCTGAAAGATCATAATAAAAGAAACGTTTCTCCCTTCTGCAAGGGTTTGGTAAATGTGGGATGGAGCACTGTCTTTCCATGAAGGAGACAGGAAGCAAGGGTGACAAAAGGTACATGGGTCTCATCCAGGCATCGTGGCAAAGCTGTCTCTTGAGATGCCATCCACTTCAGTGCTGGGAAATCTGCACTTTTAGGTCACTGCATGGTGTGCAGGTCCCACAGAATCTGGAGATTTCCTCAAATGTGTCATGTGAATCCAAGAGCCTATTCCCTGGAGTTTGGCAGCACAAAGTTGGTGAACAAGACCTGATACAGGCCTTTCCAAGGAGCTTGAAGAGATTTTTTCTGGAGCTCTTTTCCAGTAGACAAGATCTCCAGGTTGCAAGATGGGATGCTTAAGGTCATCCCCTTAAATGCACTGGGAAACCACTCCTCTCCCAAAGCCTGGTTATTTTTAACATGAACAATTAGGCCTTTATAATATTAATTTCCATTTGTTTTATTTACAAATTCCCTTTATTAATTTTCATAGCCTGAAATTCACATTGCCTGTGTGGACTGAGAAATCTAAGCCAAAATGTGAGTTTACATCTACTTGATTGGAGGTACCTAGAGGAATACCTATAAAATTTATTCTACAGGAATGTGTGTTAAAGCCAGGCATTAATATATTCATATTGAAAAACTTTTGAGGAAATAATCAAACCCATACAACACATGAAGAATGTGAACCAAAGAAAAAGGTGGGGGAAAGGGCAGGGGACATGGAGAGGAGTGAGAGTGGAGGGGAGGGAGAAGGAGAAGAAAAGCTTGCAAAGACCACATACTGCAAATGACAAAATCTGTATATTTTCAAAAGAATGTATTGACATCAAGATGAAAGATTACCAAAAATGTCCAGACACTTGAAAGGAACACAGGTGAAACCTCTAGAATTTACAAATGAAGTAACTAAAATTATAAACTCAGCTAGAGGGCTAAGCCGATACAGAGGAATTAATTAACTAGAAGCCGGATTTGAAGATATTATCAACAATGCCACAAGGATTAAAACATGGAAAATGTGGATAAAAC
Organism: Lontra canadensis; assembly: GCF_010015895.1. NCBI lineage: Eukaryota > Metazoa > Chordata > Mammalia > Carnivora > Mustelidae > Lontra > Lontra canadensis. Next base: position 20,122 of record NW_022631346.1, read on the forward strand.
TCCATGAAATTTCAAAACACTTTAAAGGTCCTCAAATGCACTTGCACAGCCTCCCAGATGGGAATATCTCTTTTCTTCTTCCGTGACCTCATTTGGTATCAATTCCCCATGACCCAGAAGCTTCATTCACTCTTGTGAAATATGCTGTGATGGTTCATTTTTTTGTGTTGGCTTCACTGGACCACTGGGCACCAAAGGTGCACAATTGGGTGAAACGTTGCTCTGGGCCTATGAGAGTGTTTCTGGATGAGACTAACATTTGAATCAGTTACTGATGCTGCTGGGCCAGATCCAACTGGTTGAGCCAGAACAAAAAGGTTGAGTAAGGGAGACGTCCCTCTTTCTAACCCACTGTCTCTGAGCTGGGACATTGGTCGTCTCCTGCCTGGGTCATAACCATGTGAGCCAGTTTCTAATAAATCTCTCTCTGGAAAGAGATTACATGGAGATGTAGGTATCGATGGTCAGTTGTTTCTCTGGAGAATGCTGACTAATACACATTCAATTCCTTGTCCTGATTTAGTTCCATTGATTCAACTCCTTCCTTTCTTTGGGAAATGAGGATCCTGGTTAGATGCTCTTTCTGACTTAAGCAGCTTTAGACCACACAGATCCGCAGTTCCCTCCCCAGTGAATAGACAGACCACTCTGTGGTCCAGATTGTAGATCTGCATTGTCAGAACTCTGTCATAGGGAGGCTTTGGGTCGCTTGCCATGTTCTCCCCGGGTCATGAGAAGCCCTTATTATTTCCCAGATGGAATGATAAGAGGCCACATCCTATGTCAGCTACAGGAGAAATAGAGAAGAACAGCAAATGGATGAATGAAAAAAGCAGACCATTTGCGAATGAAAAATGAAATGAAATGAAAAATTAGATGAAAAATGAAATGAAAAAATGAAAAAAAATGCTTGTTCAACCAATTCTTATTTCAATTAGGAAATCTGGGTTGCAATTCAGATAAAATCAGCAATTTAATATGGCAGATGGGTATTTAAAAATTTTTCTTAGAAAGACAGTAAACCTGCACTGGGGAGAGCTAAAATCCCTTTTAACTGATGATTAAACAAAAAATTCAAATGATTTATTTGACCAAGAAACAGAGGATCTCAATCTAAAGAAATCTCAAGGAAAAAAAAAAGATCTATAAAATGAGAGTGCAGATTTAGACATTAATTAAAATTGAGTAGAGAAAATATGAAAATGATGGATATAGAAATATCATTGAAAGCCAGAGATTTGCCACATCCCTCATATCTAAATGTCCCAGTCAAGTACTTCTACTTATGCTCAAGTCCCAGGCCATACTGTGCTATGTGATACATCCCAGACCCAATTTCTTTGACTGAAGCCATGTAGCCTGGATCACAAAGCCTGTAGGACACAGCATGGTAGACAAAGCCTACCTCCTTCTCCCTCACTTGTAAATGCAGACTCCAATGTCCTCACTACAATAATAGCAGCTATCATCTCTCAGTAAATTAAAATCCTAAAAGAGCTTATGAAAAAGCCTCAGTAGAGGAATGTGGAGATATTTCAATAACATGTCAAATGGTGTAGGGTAGATTAATAGGTGCACAGGCAGAAATAAAATGACAATAAAGGGTGGGAATATATTAGACATAACCTGAGCCTCCTCCCACCTCGCTGCCCCAGAGACCCAGAGGCCCCTGAGGATGACGCCTGACCAACGCCAGCTGTTACCCCAAGTTGGACCATTTGCATAGTGACTAGGAGAATGGACTGTGGATCCAGGCCAACAGGATTCAAATCTTGGCTGCATCATTTCCCATGTCACCTTAGTGAGCTACCCAATTTAAGTGCTCCAGTTTCTATAACTGAAAAATGCTGGTAATAATAGTACCTACCTCCCAGGTAGACATAAGGGAGGGGTGAATTAATATACCTGAAGTGCTTAAAATGGCAAGATGGCAGTTCAGTGTCCTCTTGTTGGTATTTGCATTATTATTGTCATTGTTGGTATCTTACTGAAGCCAGCTCTCTGAGATTTCCTCTTTCTCTCTTCCTCCAAAAGATGGACCTAGAGGGACACCTGGGTGGCTCAGTTGGTTAAGGGTTCCACTCTTGATTTGGGCTCAGGTCGTGATCTCAGGGTCCTGGGATCAAGCCCCGCATCAGGCTCCCAGCTCGTTGGGATTTGCTTCTCTTTCTATACTTACTCTCTGCTACCCCACTCATGCGTTCTCTCTCACAAATAAATAAAATCTTTAAAAAAGGATGACTATTCATTCATTGGTGATGATATTTGTAAAGTAATCACCATAGTAGAAAAATAAAATACTGTTTGTATAGATTCCAAGAAGAGGAATATACAGAACAAGAGAAACTCTCAGTTGGGCACAACTCCTGTTTCTTACATTTGCTACCATCAATGGAGACAACTTGAAAGAATAAAAGGTTGGGATGCCTGGGTGGCTCAGTTGGTTGAACGTCGGACTCTTGATTTCAGCTCACGTCATGATCTCAGGGTCATGGAATTGAGCCCCATGCCAGGTTCTTCGCTGGGCATGGAGCATGCTTGGGGATTCTCTCTCCCTCTCCCCCTGCCCTTCCTCCACCCACTGCACTCCCCTTCTCTCTCTCTCTAAAAAATTAAAAAAAAAAGAAAGAGAATAAAATTTTGCAGTAGAAACAAAAATGTATTCTACTTAGTAATAATAGTATTGAGATCTGATTCAGATCAACTTGTGGATTTGAGGGGGAGTTTAGAGAAACACAGACCCATGGTGACAACATAGTTTCAGTGTTAAAAGGACTCCCAGAAAAATAAGCTCCAGCCCTGGGGAAATGAACAGTTTGCTGTCCCCCCCCCGCAACCTGGTCTTGCCCTGCCCCTGGCTCTGCCTTCTCCAGGACTCAGAACAAAGTTGCTTCCCCGAAGGACACATATGGACAAATCCCTAGTAAGACAAAAATACCTATGTCAATGAGCTCCTTAATTTAACAAGTACAAAACAATGGTAAATTTCCACTTAGCTATTTACAGTATTCTCTCCAGTATGCCTCCATGATTGGAATTATCTTGAAAGAATTAACAATCAATGGGAAAGGTGTCAATATATATGAATGTTTTTCTATGTCAAGTATTGATTCCTCTGTACTAATCACAATCAGAAAAATAAAATGGGGCCTGATAATTAAGACTATAGTGAGGAAACTAAAATGAAGGGAGCAGATGATTTGACTATAGATGTATAGCTAACCCTTGAACAACACAGTGATTAGGATACTGATCCCACACACAGTCGGAAATCTATACAGAACTTTGACTCCCCCAAAACAGTTACTAATAGTTTACTTTTGACTGGAAACCTTACCAAAACCATAGTCAATTAACACTTAAAATACACTTATATGTATTACATACTTTTTTTTTTAAATAAAGTAAGCGAGAGAAGATGTTTTTTAAAAAAATCTTGAGGAAGAGGGGGCTCCTGGATGGCTCAGTCTTTAAGCATCTGCCTTCGGCTCAGGTCATGATCCAGGGGTCCTGGGATCGAGCCCCACATTGGGCTCCCTGCTCAGCGGGAAGCCTGCTTCTCCCTTTTCCACTCCCCCTGCTTATGTTCCCTCCCTCGCTGTGTCTCTCTCTGTTGAATAAAAAAAATCTTAAAAAAAATCCCAAGGAAGAGAAAATGCATTTATAGTGATTTATTGTATTTAATGAAGCAAAACCTGCATATAAGTGGAAAAATCCATGCTGTTTAGGATCTGGGAAGCTACTAGAAAACCTGCTTGTTCCCATGCCCATCTCAGCCAACTCGCTCCAAAGCGTGCCCCCAGTCACAAGCACCAAGGAAACTTTGCAAGACCAGAGACACTGCTGGAGGACATAAAACTACAAAAATATGGTACCGCAGAATCCACATTCACAAAAGGCCACGCCCTCTCTCTGATGTCGGGAAGAGTAGACTGTGCAGATCACTCCTGTTGCCTCCTCCCTGGGACTGGCTGCACAAATTCCGGTCACTGTTGCCATCGCATTCTATGTAAACATCTCTGCCAGCTTCCCTTGGAGTGAGGTCATGTGGAGGTCTTGATCACCTCCCCACATAACTGGCTAAATGTGCAGAAAGGGATTCACACAAGCCCCTCTTGAGGGAGCCCAGTGGGTATCCTGGGATGAACTCTTTTCCCCACAAACCCACTCCTGCGCTTTGTTCACAGTTTGCTGAGTTGCTGTCTCTCCCCCAGAAAACCAGGTTCCCAACTGGCCGGCATCCCCACCCACCACTTTCAATCTTTCTTTTCGTTGAAATCCGTGAATATCAATCAAGATTCTATAAAACAGATGAGGAAGAAGTTGGGGCTGGGGTTCAGGAAATAGGTTCAGGAAAAGGGGGAACTCTTCTTAAAGTCTGATGAAGGTCCTGTCTGGGCCACTGGCCTCCAGCTGCAGCTGTCCCAGCACCCTCCCTGTCTGCCCACCAGGCCCTGCCTCCCAAGCTGAATAGGCTTCCCTCTTCCCTCCCTCCCTGGGTCCTCTCAGCATTTGGTACCAGTGACTCTTGAGGATGGGTCAGCATTCCCTGGAGGGACCTTGAAGTTCCTGCAATGGGGACAGGAAATCTTGACTTTGTAGCTTCAGTGCTCTGCAAGAACAATATGACAGTACTTAGCATGTTTCTGCTGCAGGAGTGCTTGGTATTTGCTTGTGGAGAACTCAAGAAGGGAAAGGTTTGGGACACAGATAGATACTGGTGTTGGGTGAGATCAGGTGGCTTACCTGATCTCTGGAGAGATGAGTATGCAAACAGATTTTCAGTATGAAGTTGAATGAGCAGGTCTTGAGGTTTTCTTGGAAATCATGGGAAAGATGTTGACGTAAACTGTCACTTATTTCTCGGATTAGTCCTTTGGACAGTAGGTAGGTGGGTGTCCCAGCTGGGCACAGAGCCATTTTACTGAAGGACTGGAGCTCTGGTCTCATTTCACACAAGAGCCCCTGGTGTTCTGTTGGCCCCTCTGATGGACAGCAAGCTGCGCTGGGCAGGGTACAGGCACCCTCCAGGGCTTCATTTCCTCCTTAGATATCCCTTAAAGTCTGCTCCAGGTGGCACTGAGGATGGAAGGTAATTTCCTCAACTTACACGAGAAGTCCAGAAACCCCCACAGTAGCCCACAGTATGCGAGCTGTTACTGAACACCCTTCTAACTTAGAGCAGTGCTTCATACACGAATAAACAGACACAAAGTCAAACTTACAGACTGAAAAAGAGCGGGCCTGAGGCCCCAGCCCACTGAGTTTTGAGACTACACTAAGGCCTCCAAATGGAATCTTCAACAATATATGGGGTTCAGTTTGAAAACATCTGATTCTAGTTAATTTAGTTAATTCTAGTTAATCTAGTTAATTCTAGTTAATTTCTCTTCTGTCTAATTTTTGATGTCATTAATCATATCACTATTTTTTTTTTACTTTGCATGGGGTTAATTCACTGGTTGAACCCAATACCCAATTAAGATCTCATTGAAATAAAATCAAGAAAGCAGTTTTCTGCCAAAAAAAAAAAAAAAAACCTCATGCTGTTTCTGACTTCTTACTATTCACAGAACTGTGAAGAAGGTCTATGTAGAAATATTTGCAAACTTGTACAATAATTCCTTAGTATAAATTAAAAACTCTCCAGTGCTGGGGTGCCTGGGTGGCTGAATGTGTTAAAGCCTCTACCTTAGGCTCAGGTTCTGGTCCCAGGGTCCTGGGATCGAGCCCCACATCAGGGTCTCTGTTCGGTGGGGAGCCTGCTTCCCCCTCTCTCTCTGCCTGCCTCTCTGCCTACTTGTGATCTCTGTCAAATAAATAAATAAAATCTTTAAAAAAATCTTAAAAAAAACCTCTCCAATGCTATGCATTTGTCTGGGTCTTCTCAGCTTTTAGATATATTCACCCCCATTTTAAGAATCTAATATTTCTTTGCATAATTTTCATTATATTTCATTATACTTCATATACACATTTAATGTAAAAAGAAAAATACAACAAAAAGAGTGTAAAGTCAAATTAAAATTATCTCTAGGGACACCTGGATGGCTCAGTTGGTTAAGTGACTTGCCATCAGCTCAGGTCATGATCCCAGAGATCCTGGATCGAGTCCCACATCAGGCTCTGTGCTCAGCAGAGACTCTGCTTCTTCCATGGATACTCCCCCGGACCTTGTGCTCTCTCTTTCTCAAATTAATAAATAAATGATATTAAAAAAATAAAAATATCATCTCCAAGTCCTCTCATCTCTCATTCCAGGTTTTAAATGATGATCATTGGCAACCAGTAACTCTTGTTAAGTTCTTGAATTTTTTCTATTTATATATATATATATATCTTAAATGATTTATATATAAGGGGCACCTTGGTGGCTCAGTCCATTAAGTGTCTGCCTTTGGCTCAGGATGTGATCCCAGTTTCCTGGTATCAGGCCAAGTGTTGGGCTCCCAGCTTGGGGGGGAGCCTGTTTCTCCCTCTGCTCCTCATCCTGCTCGTGCTTTCCCTCTCTTGCGCGCTCTCTCTCTCAAATGAATAAATAAAATCTATAAAAAAGGATTTTTATTTACTACTAATGTTTTCATGGAACCAAAGTACAATCCACACAAATATTTGGCCTTTCCAATGACGTGCTTGCCTCTTTTTAGATTTGTATTCCATGTAAGTAACACACTGGCTAAATTTAATAATCCATCATACCAAGAATATATGTAGGAATACTAAGACCCAACTACATGTTTTAAAAGACTGTCCAGAGCACCTGTCCCCTCTGCTGGTGCATTCCCCAGGGCCCCACCTGCCCATAGTCTGTAGCATACTGCTCTCTGCTCTGATCTCTCATGCTTCCCCCCAGCTCTCATGGAGGGGCCATATAGGGTTGAGATGGGGCGCACACGCTGTCACCAAGCCTGCAGTCCTGCCACACAGCCCCTACAGTGAAAGGTTTGTTCACGGGGTGGAGGGGGAGCTGTTAACACCCCCAACTTTATCCTGACCAAGAGAAGAAACTCAGCAACCACTGAGACTCTCTCTGTTAGTTAAGTAAATATAATCTAAAAAAAAAAAAAAAGAACCAGTGTGGCAGACCCCAGAACACTTGGAGGTTGCGTGACAAAGCTTCATTCCTTCTGTACTTAATGACAGAAAAATGATGTTGCTCTAATAACTGTTCCTGTTATACTTTTTTTTTGTTATAAAGATTTTCGGAGCTATGTGAATTAAGCATCTGTTATTTCATCAAGGTGAGCATTTTTTAGTCTGCTCAATCCATGTGTGAATTATAAGACATTACCTCCTGATAGTACTGGGTAATTATACTGCCATGTAGAAATTGTTCCATGATCAGTTAGGCCTGGCAAACACTGCCCCAGGCAAAAGGAATGTTCCCCAGACCAAAGTCCAAATCAAACTGATTCTGGTGGCAGATGCCCCCTTTTGAGAGGTGGAACTCTCTGGCGGTTTTTGTGATTCGTCCTCAGTCATGTGGGGGTTATATCTCAGTTACACTGATTTGTGAGTGTTTTTTAGATGAGAGAAGGCAGCAAGTGGCTTCCCCTCCCGGGGTAGGAGTAATTGTACATTTGGTGGCTCAACACTTATTCGATTCAAGATTACTGAAGAGCAACGTAACTATTACTTTTACAAAAGCAGATTTATTTCAAGTGACAAGCTTACCAAATGTTTGAGTGCTTTGTAGGTATAACTCAGAATAGAGTGTTTCAAAAATACTATTCATCTAGAGCAGGGGTTGACAAACTTTTAAAAATGGCAAACAGGAAATGATTAGGCTTTGCCATAGGACCTGGGCTACATTGTCTCAACTCTGCCACTATAGCCAGAAAGCAGCCCCAGAGAAAAGGGAACAAACGGCAGGAGCACTGCTGTGTTCCAGTGAAGCTTTATTTGTGGACACTGAGCTTTGAATGTCATACACTGTTCATGGGTCACAAAACCATTTTTTGTCATGAATGTTCTCAGCCCCTTAAAAATATCAGAACCCTTCCTCATGCGCAGATGCTAGCATCACAGGCTGGGGCAGAATTTGGACCATGGGTCACAAGGTGCCGAGCCCCATTCTCTAGAGTAGCACTGAGCCATCCTTCCTTAGAGACTGCCATTCATCAACAGACTGACTGCACTCGCCCTGTGCCAGGAAATAGGACAACTGGCAAAAAGACCAAGGGCCAAGGGAGGCCCAAGGTGTGAGGGAATCAAGTTGTCCCCCAGAACACCCTAAGCTCTGGGCATGCATGCCCATGCACTCCCAGGTTGGGCAATATGGGCCCCTCTGCGCCAGAGAGGAAGGATCCCTGACGAGAATCAGGAAAGCCCATTGTGACAGCGTGCCATCGCTGGCTGTTGATGATGGCCTAACTGCCAAGGCCTCCCAAACTCCATCTCCAGAGCTGCTCTGTACATCTACTAACAAAATATAAACATACAGCTAGATGTGAGAGATCTGGGAGAGAGGTGCACATGTGACCTGTACCTTTGTGGAAAGAACATTTGTACACAAACCCACAACGACGTGACATGCAGACACCACTGAGAGAAAAGGACAGCTGAGCCCAGCCTCTTCAATGCTCCCTGTTCCCAGAGGCATGGGACAGACCGTGGGTGGTGGGGTTTGGGGAGGTGCAGTGGGTGGCCTTCCCTTTTTAACAGTTTGAAAGGACTGAGTCCATAAAACAAAAAAATTTCCTGGGGCTGCTTAGAGCAGCAATTGTAGGAATTATAGCCATTACTATTACGGCTACCACTGCTGGAATGTCCTTGCTTCAGACCGTAAAAACCACACAATTTGTGCAAAAATGGCATGAGAATGCTAGCAAGGCTTGGAATCAACAAACAGTCCTAGATCAAAGATTTCATGAAAGAGTCTCTGATTTAGAAGAAGCCGTAATATATATAGGAGAGAGGATCTTCCAAATATAAGGCTTCACCTTCTGTGTGATTAGAATGTTTCTTCCTTTTCTGTTACTCCCTACACCTATAATTAATCAGAAATACCGTGGAACAAGATTTTACCATATTACTAGTCATTATGGCGGTAATTTAACTGTGGATATTAAACAGCTTCAAGATACTATTCAGGGCATTTCTTGCTATCCTTACAATCAGTTCCAAGAGTGAGTTTCACACAAAGGATTAATGATATTGTGTCTGATGTAAACCCCTTTGCTTGGATCCAAGAAACTGGTCTTGGCATTATAGGTGGAATGATGACACTTTTTATTGCTATAATCTTTTTACACTCAGTCCTCAGATGCTCACGAAAATCTTTCCGATGACTAATGGTTCAAGAACTTGCAAAAAGGATTTTGCAGCTTCTGCATTAACAAAAGGGGGGAAATGTAACCGTCCCTCAGAATGATAGGCTGCTTAAAATATCACTGATGAGAAATTGTACTGGTCATGCAAGCATGCTTGAAGATGACCTTGAGAAAACCTGTACTAGCAGCAGGCCTCGGGTGGAGAGGAGGATACACGTCCTTGAAGCCCAGCAGCTGGGGCTGCCCTGGTTACTCAGGGTGGAACATCGCCTGCTTCCCTTTTCCATTGTCTCTCCTGCCTCATGAAAGCCTGCTGTTAGAGTAATCCCTTTATGTGCCCTTGCTCAACCAAAAATTCCATGCTTCTGGGCCAGGCACACCCTACTCTGTTTACCTGCAAGACTATGGTCGACGTAGGACTCCCATTCCTTCTGGTTGACCTACAAGACCCATGACTAACTTATAACCCCTCCTTTGTTGGTTGTTATCTTGTATCTAATAAATACAGGACTGAGGCGTTTTTCGGGGTGACAGTCCTTTCAGCTGTTGTCCTTGCTCACTCCCTCTCACAGGTGAGTTGTTTGAACTTCATTCTTCTCCCCAGTGCCATCAGGAAGAAGCACCCAAATGCCTGGCAGAGGGAAGAGATGCACTGAGGGAGGCCTGGTGCTTGTATGAAATGGGATGTCACTCAGCGCTCAGGGAGCTGTCACACCCTCAAGGTAAAGCTGTCCTCCTTTGCCCTGAGCCACAATATTTGATGCCAGACCCATACTCTAGGCCAGGAGTGTCTGTAGATTGCCCTAGGGCTGTGAAGCAAAAAGATTCTGTGGGGTCCCCAGTGGGAGAGAAGCAGCGCTTCCAATAGGCAAGGGTGAGTCTCCAGGCTTTGCCCTCCCCAGGCCAGTGTTCTCTCAGGCCCATCCCCGAAACTGAAAATCTACTCTCACTCTTCAAGGGTCCATCCTTCTAGCCCTCCCCACTCTGCTCAGCCATGGGAAGCTGGAAACAATGGCATCTGGCTTCCCATGCCAGTGCCCATTCGAGTCCCAACTTTTGCACACTTGACCCACAGAAGAGACTCAGGAGAGCTTTGCAAAGAAACTAGAACAAGGCTTTAATTAATGAAATGGACAGAACCCAAAGTTTCTTGGGAGGACATGGGGAGAGGGGAAGGGAAACCTGTGGGCAGTGGCAGGAGTCCTGGGTGCTGTGGGACTAGAGAACAAAGCGACACGGTTCTCGTGTACTGTCCCAAGGTCCATGGCCCCTGCGATCACAGACAGTGGCCTCAAGCCACCACCTGGGTGCAAAATCGTGGATCAAGGATAGGGAAGGTTCCAGAATGTTGGCTGGCTGGCTGGCTGGGAGCCCAGTTTTGCTCCAGGATCGCAAAGGTCGGGGCTAGATTTGTGTCTCCCATTCCACACTAGTCTTGCACCGGTGTCACCTGGAAGGAAGGGCAACACCAATAACTTCTCCAGAAAGCTATTGGATCAGGCAAGCATCTGCCTCTTGGGCCCCAAGGCAGTGATGTGGAGGAAGTTGGCTTGTTGCACAGCATGGCTCTTTTGCATCCAATCAAGCCCTGGGCAGGGGATGAGGGGGTCTTTTTGGAAAGGCTGCTTTGGGCCATGCTGACCAGCGAGGTGGGGCCACTAGGAGGAAAGGCCGGGATGCCCCTGCCCCCACAGGCGGCCTTGCTGGCAGTGCTGTGGCCATTTGAGCTGGACCTCTGCTTGGGCAGGTGCCTGGGGATGTGCCTGAAGAGAGGGGCACTCAGGGCTCTCAACACGGTGTGCTTTGTCATGCTGGTTCCGGTGGTCCCTGACAGGGTGCTCTGGCATGGGCGGCCCTTTGTGTTCTGGCCCAGACTTGCCCCAGAGCCCTGCGAGCCATTCGGGGCCCTGCTGGTTCCTGTTGTGATGCTGACAGCCCCAAAGCTGGAGCGCAGATCTGCAACATCATCTCCTCTCCCCAAACCTGGGGGTGCTGCCAAAAGCCCCATGCTGATGGGGGCCGGCATTGTGCTGCCACCTGGAGGGCCGGGCTGCTGGCTCTTGGGCCCAGCATGGGGCACGGCGCTGGGCATCTGTGGGGCAGCTGTCAAGCAAGGGGCAGTGGCTGTGCCAGGGGTGAGTACAGCAGGGGAGGCAGCCGAGCCTGGCTCTGCAATGGCACAGGTGCCCTGGGAGGCAGATGCTGGTAAGGGAACCACATAAGTTGCCTGGATGCCACTGCCCAAGGATAGATGGACTAGAACTGTGCTCAGGGCCTGGACTGGATCTGGAGCCTGAGCTGCCGGCTGTCCATGCTGGGGAGAGCTATAAAGGTGCTGGCTCTGGGTCACTGCCCACCAAGAGCCCTGAATGGGGCCTGGGCAGTGGATCCCGGGTTGCCACTACCCCCAGGCAGCTCAGGCAGGCCTTGGGGGACTGTGACTGAGGCCATGCTGTCCCTGGAGGGCATTGAGAGGGCCTGGGTAGATGGAAAGGAGCTCCCACTGCAGCCAGGGTGAGACCACAAGAGGAGAGGCTGGGAAGGTGGGGAGCAGTCCATGGGAGTGACCTGGGTGTCAGAGGCTGGCTGGAGAGCCAAGCCTGCAGAGATGTTGCTAGAGGGGCTGGAACTGACAGCAGAGGGGATGGAGAGGTTTGTGGAAGGAGGAGCGCCAGGACCCATGCTGGGAGGGCAGCTCTGGGAGGAGGGGGCAAGAGAATCTATACACATGGGGCTGGGGGACTCCATTCTCGGGGTGCTAGGAGCCCCAGAGAAGGCACAACTGGCAACTTCTACAGCTGTGCCCACTGGGCCCGCTGTCCCGAGACCCTGGCTTGCAAGGAGCCTCCACCCTCCCCCACTTTCAGAGGTGAACCCCCATGAGCTTCACTATGCAGGGGGACAGAACCTCTGCAGCAACTTCAGGAGCAGGCCAGCCAGGAGTTGGGCTTCTCACTGCACAGCCCAGTCCTGGGCCAAGCTGGGAGCAGAACCAGAGAGATTTGGGGACTGGGCAGCCAGGGTGCCCAGTGAGTCCTGCTTCCCCCTGCAATTCTCCCTCTGTGCATTCAGGCTGGGGGCTGGAGGGCCAGGAGGAGCAGCCGCTGCAGCAGGCAGGGTCAAGGCACTGGATGGCCAACTGGGGCCATAGCTACAAGTGGCCTCTGTGTCCCCTCCAAGAGCATCTTGGATGTGCTGGAGAGCAGCTCGCTTTTCCTGATCCAGGTCCTCAGCAGTGATTCAAAACCCCAGCTCAGGGTGTGCAGTAGCCTCAGAGGCTCCCCTAGCCTGTGTGGCAGCAGAGGAACCTTGTGTTTGCAGGGCCTGGAACAGTCAGCTGGGGCGAGCTGTTCCTCCGCATTGCCTTCTGCCCGGTGGTGGTATTGGCATCTTTTTCCAGCTGGTTCTTCTTCTGGCAAAGTGCAGATGCTCCAGCAGGACAAAAGGGGCTCTCTTGGCTGACATTTTTTGGGGGCTTTGGTGACTGCGAGGCCTGAATTGTGGCCAGACCCCTCCTCCTCTGCACGGGGCAGAAGCCCCTGGTAGAGCTGTAGGAACTCGTTATGGCATTTTGAGTGGGGCAGGAGCTCCTATGGGAGCTGGGGAACTTCTTATTGCATGGGTCTTCTGAGTTCTCTTCCTGGGGGATGGCTCTCAGCAGAGGCCCAGGCCTGGGCACAAAGGAAGAGATGCCTCCCTGGAACCCCAAGGGGCCTAAATGCCCCCTATGGGGCCCCAGAGCCTTTAGGGTCCTTTCTCTGAGTCTTGCAACTCTGGGAGTGCAGGGTCTTCCTCAAGTTGGGCCATCCCTTTGTAGCTCACTCTGGGGTCCCTGCACACCCTCTCCTCTGTGGAGACATCATGGACATTCCTGGGTGCTGAGGGTGGCAGCCTGGTGACAACCCACTTCTGCAGCACACAGGGGGTGACCATGTCCATGATGGACTCGCAGTGGTGGCAGCAAGACCCCTGTGATCCGGGAACTGACAGTATTGCCTTCTGCCCACAGTCCCGCCTGCAGATGGAGGCAAGGAGACCTGGAAGAAAGCGCAGGGTCTGCAGGATCACTGAGTACCTTCTGCAAGATGCTAGGACTGAACATGGTTGCCAACTCGCAGGGTACTTGGAGGACTGCCTGCGAGTGTACCCTGGTGCATGGACACCCGGGTGAGCCCTGCGCACCAAGGGTAGTCCGCGGCCACAGTGAGCGGGGTGGGGGCGGACCAGCCCTCCTGGCAGGTGCGGACCCCACAGAGCCCATGGCAGAGGGAGGGGCACAGCCTGCCCAGGGAGGTGCCCATAGAGCAGTCAGGTAAGGCCAGCTCTGAGGATAGCAAATTAGGCTCACAGCGCTCTCCTCCAGCGGCCAACTGGGTGGCAGAAGGTCGAGAGCACAGTGCGGGTCCTGTTGCCAGGACACAGCTTTGGAACCTGGGAGCTGAGGAATGGGCGCGCGTGCACGAACCCATGTGCATGTGAACAGCTTCTATGGGGCCGCAACCCATTGCGTGAATTGGCCTGCAGACGTTCCAGGGAGTGGTCAACTCCCTCATTCCCCACCCTTGGGGGTTCACAGATCTCCAGGGCTTGAAGGCTGAGCTGAAGAAGAGGAATGGGTGGGCAGTGGGGGGCCGGCCATCTCCTCTGGCCGGGCCCCAAGCCCTCAGGGACAGGAGCTGGTCCCATAGTCGCGCCCCTGCGGACCCGTCAGGCGGGCATTGCAAGGCTGCATGCATCCTCTCTTCCCTTGGCAAGTGCCCGCATTGCCTTCTTCTCTGGGTGTCAGGCCCTTTGGTTCTGGGTGACATCCTGGACAGTGGACTCACGGTGTTGTGCAACTCTGGCCTCTAGGAGACACTCTGAAGACCTTTAGGGTTCTTTCCCCGTTTGATTCATCAAGCAACACAGTGGAGGTCCAAGTGGGTATTCCGTCTTGCCTTTTGTCCACCATTTTTGATCCAGCGCCCTTGGCCCGCCCCTGCTGTGCTCCTCGTGTGCACCTGGCACACCCATGCCTGGGGTTGCCTCTACAGCTGAGTCTCTTGTCTACCCTCGCTGAAGATCCCATGGACTGGATTCCATTCACAGAACTTTCCATACTTGCTGATAGCACTCGGTGTGGAGCCTCCTTGGACCACCCCACCAAGCACCCACGGGAATCCAAAGGGCAATCCTTTCTGGTAACACCCTCTCACAGAGACCCTAGCGGTCCCCTGGTGCGTGTGAGTCCACACAACAATGATGGTAAGCCCCCCAGTCAGCTTCAGCTGTGATCCTGGTGGTCTCTGGACTTTTCTCTCTTGCTGCTGCTGCCGCTCAGAACCGGATTCTCATCACTGACTGGGGCAACTGCCGTGCCAAGTTCTTCATGTCTGCTTATCCCTATCCAGTCCTCGAAGGCATGTTATGAAGGAGGGAGTCTCCTCTTCCCTGTCCCGTAGTTGGGGACGCTGAGGCACGCAGATGGTTCACCGCCTGTCCCAGGTCACCCAGCTGGTAGGCCGGTGCCAGCCTGAGCCCACGCTAAGAGCTGGGTCCTACAGGGTTCCAGGCCTGGGTAGAACTCAGGCCCTGACCTGCCCTCATCTGTGTAGGTCTTAGAGCTTGCTGGACAAGGGTGGGAAGGGGGAAAAGGTGCTGAGCGGTCCCCACACTGGGCCTGGGGCCTGAGCGGAGCCCATTCCCTGTACCCTGGCGCTGACCCCGACAGCTACATTTGCCTTGTGGCCCATAGACCAGGTGGACCCCTGACCCCCACAGGGCTCTTTGGCTACTCTCCCAGGAAATATGACTTGGTCTTTAAGGATGCTGGCCTGAGCACGCAAGAAAGGTCGCCCAGTGTGTGTACACTTGGGGGCTGACAGATGACTCTGACTGCCCTGGACACAGTGGCAGGTAGTTGGAAAGATGGGACAGCAAGCAGAGAGAGAAGCAGAGAAGGGAAAGCACTGCAGGGGGAGGTGAGAAGGGAGAGGAACAGAGGGGACTGACAACACACACACACACACACACACACACACACACATGCACTCACGCACATGCACACACAGAGACACAGGGCAGGTAGGAAAGAGGGGAGGAGCAGAGACCCAGGGATACAGTGAGGCCATCTAGATCCTGCCCTCTCCTGCTGGCTGCACATCAGGTCCCCAGTGGGCAGTTCACCCCTACTGTGACCACCATGGTCGTTTCCTCATCTGCATAGCAGTTGGGTGAGTCCCTGTTCCTGCTTGAATGAGTGGATGGCATGTACTGTCCCCTGTGTCCAGGCCTGGCCTGGTACTAGTGCTTTCATCTGCTCAGGGCCAAACCCACACCAAGGGCACACAGAGAAACTTCAAGCAATGATTCCTCCCAAGGGAACAGAGATGCTCCTGGGGACTCAGGAGGCTGAAAACTTGGCCTGGGAGGAGAATTTCTTTCCCTGGTGGTTTGCTGCTGAAAACGATCCCCCAGGCCAGGAACCAGCTGTTTTTTTGAGACCTCACCTTCCTGACTCCCTGCCAACCTTTGTCCCAGGGTTTCCAAGTTGCTCTTCCATACCTCATGGTGACACATTGGCAACCTTCTTCTCCCTTGCGACCTGCTGCTTGCTCTGCCACCTCTTAAGACACCCATCATTTCTAAGATCCTAGTGTGGATGAGGCAGAGACATGATAAGGAGAGTCCTCATTTTCCAGAAGGTGAATGAAGACTGAAGGGTTGACCAGGGCTCTCTGACATGCTGGTGACAATATGAACCCCAAACAGCTAAAACTCATCAGGCACTGACCATGTACCAGTCTCTTACCACTGATCAGCTCCTGAAACACCCACAGAACCCTGTGAAGGACATTCCCATCCTCCATGTGAAGAAACTGAGTCTCAGAAAGGTGGTTGGATCCATTCGGAATCACACAGCCCGGGACAGGACAGGCTGTTCTTGGAATGCAGCTTCCAAGATTCAACTGCCAGAGCTTTGACCCGTATACTATCCCACTCCCCAAGGCAGTGGCTATTTCTTGAGCTCCTATTGTGTGCTGAGCCCTGGACAAGGACTAGAGAGTACAGAAAGGAAGAAGACAGACCCATTCTCAGGGTACCTGGTTATGCGTGCTCACTATTGGGAGCCTTGAGGATCTGGCTGATGTGTCCCCAACACTGAGCACAGAGCCCCGCACAAAGTAGGGCTCTCTATTCATGGAAACTGAATAAACGTGGAAGTGCTGCACATTATACAAGAAGGAGCAGGTCAGCCTTCTGTTTTGTTTTCTTTTTTTTTTTTTTCTTTTTAGTCCATAAAAGGGAAGGAAGGCATCATACTCTGGTGACATCACCATTGTCCCATCAAGGCATTTCTCAAAGGTCCGCATCCTTGGATGGATGGCTCAGCCACACTCGCTGTCCCCAAGTTCCCTTCCAGTCCCGAGGTGCTGTGCTTCTGTGAAGTGATGGCCCATGGACTGTCTTTTCCAGGGTATCTGCTTAGAGATTTCCTGCCTGGTTCACACATCTTTCTTAATATCTTTGGAGAGTGTTTCCCTTGATACCATGTGCACCACACCCAGCAAGCACCCTGCCAGGAGCGGCTTCACACCCAGGCATTGCAAACACACCAACCCAACTCCCAAGGTTGTCAGCTGGAGGCCTTGCAGCAGCTGGGGAGCCTCCCAGCTGCCCACTGCTCTGGGAATCCTGAGTGCACATACCTCAGAGATGCTGTTGCCCTTCCGCCATGAACACCCAGGCACCAGAGCCTGGCCTGGGGAAAGGTGTTCAGGAATGAGGAGGTATGGGCAGTGTTGGCACAAGTAATAAGGTTTCAGAAAAATCACCAAGTGGAGAACCGCGTGAAGGAGGGGAAAATGCAGGAGACAGATAGCACGGGGGCGTCTGACCGGGGCCTCTTCCTTTCATCCAGGGGTAAGCTGTGCCAGGAGAGCCACGACGAGATGTAAGGAGACTCTAAGCGCGCATGGGCTCAGGGAGAGGACCCGGGATGCACACAGTTATTGGGGCACCCTCCCCAGGCATGGGCTTCAGCCCTCATAGGGGAGGTTTGTTGTCTCCTGCCTGAGGATCCAGTGTTGGGGCCAGAGAGGTTTTCATGCCCGACTGGGACTCCATGCAACAGAGGGAAGAGACCCCAGGAACCGGATGACCCAGTGCAATTCAACCTCAGACAACTCTGGAGTGTGAGCTGGGCTGTCCCACGCTCAGACTCGGATGGAGAGTCCCACCGACTCTCCTTCCAAGCTTTGCCATCTAGAGCCAGATGCTCACATGTCCCACGTATTGCTTGCTCCTTTCTCATCTCTCCTTTTTCTCTCACAAGAAAATAAAGGACAAGAGTTTCTTCAAAACCACTTCCTGCTCTTGTTCTCGGTTCTCATGGGGTCTTGAGGCACAATTCTACTACAGAGGAATGCAGAGAAACCTTCACCTGGGGGCTTGGAAATGTGCACACAGCTCTAAATATATTGAATTTAAAAAGCAGAAGTAGTTATTTCAGGTTTCAAATCCTAAATCATGCTATAGCTAGTGGAGGGAAAAACACAGATCGAACATTTCTGAGAGCGGAAAAGAAAATGAAGGGCTTTAGCAAAACTGACCTGCACTGCGTCCATCAAGATGATCAAGATAAAAAATCCCTAAGTTAGGTTAAGGGGAGAGGGGGCAAAGAGTAGGTCTAGTTTGTTTTAATTATATATGAGTTTATCAGAAATAACTTTACAACAATGAATTTGGAAACAGACGAGATCTCTGATCTTTACCAATAGACAAATGACACAAAAACGGTTGCAAGCAGAGGAAAGGGCTCCCGCCACCACATGGGGCCACTGAAGGCATTGGAGGATGTGGCCATGGTCTGGAGATGATGCAGGGAGAGACCCTGCAGGCCGGGGTGAGCAGGGATAGAGGCCTGTCCTCTCCGGGGATTTCGCAGAATGGCCCCCACTGCTCTGGCTGGTAATGCCGTGCAGGAATGGGCTTCAGAGCCGTCAGCATCTCTCAAGGACCACCGGCCCAGGTGTCCTCTCTGAGCCGGCATACTCCCGTGGGCCCAGTGATTCCAGGGCTTGCAGTGTCTCCTACATGTACCAGCCAGGAGATCCATGATCTAGCTGTGTTTCACTGTTGTGCTAAACATGAGAAACAAGGAACCCATCAGCAGGAATTCAGTTGGGAAGTCAGTGACGAGAAGAATGTAGGGACTTTGGAAGCAGTGCCGAAAGCCTTGCGTAGTGAACAGAGCAATGTGAAGAAATCTGTATGGTAAAACACAGTGTTGGGGGAAAAAAATGTGTAAAAAAAAATCTGTAGATATATGCGTGATCATGTATTGGGAATTTATGGAGTTCTACCCAAGTACACACTTTTAGAGGCTACCTCTGGATTGGAACAAGGGAGACTTAACTTTTCATTGTACATCTTCTAGACCATATTTTGTTTTTAAACTTTTAATTTTTAGTAATCTCTGCCCCCAATGTGGGGCTCAGATTTACAGCTCGGAGACAAAGTCACGGGTTCCTCCACCAAGCCAGCAAGGCACCCCTAGACTATAAACTTTCATGAGGGAAACTTTAAAAAAAAAAACAAACACTCTTTCTGTGGCACCTGGGTGGCTCAGTGGGTTAAAGCCTCTGCCTTAGGCTCAGTCACAATCCCAGGGTCCTGGGATCGAGCCCCACATAGGGCTTTCTGCTCAGTGGGGAGCCTGCTTCCTCCTCTCTCTCTGCCTGCCTCTCTGCCTACTTGTGATCTCTGTCTGTCAAATAAATAAATAGAAATCTTTAAAAAGAATTTAAAAAGCTAAAAAAAAAAAAAAACACTCTTTCTTCCTATCTTGTCTCCCAGCTACCCTGATCGCAGGAGGCCCCATGGAGCCCAGCAGCACCATAAGAAAAGCTGTATCAGGTGTGGACCTCAAAGCTAACAATGCAGTCATTCCTTCCATCATTTTCCATAAGTTCCATTCATTTCTGTTTCAAACTTGGAATTCTCCTGAAGACAGGCAAGCATTCTCCTAGAGCAGTAGGATGTATGTCTCTTGCATTTCAGAAATCCCCCAGTGTCCCTGCCTTCCATCCAAGGCTTCAGGGTTACCATGAGCCCACCCTCCCATGGCAGGGGGTGTCCTTGCACAGACTCCCCAGCTGAGGCCGGTCACAGCAGGATGGAGCCCACCTAGCCACTGATGTCCTCTTGTGTCAGCTGTGCACTTAGCCTGAGGCCCCTCTGCGGGCCACATGCTGTCCACACCTAGAGCAGTCCTGCGGGAGGACTGGAAACTCGTCCACCATCTGCGGATACTTTGTAGGGTCCCTGCAAAGTGATAGCTCAGATCCCTTGTGCGAGCAGGGGAATCTACAGTTCTGATACTGAAATCTAGGGTTTTCCTTACCAATATTTCAGTACTTCTGAAACCTCACAGAAGTGGAAAAGGCAGGATCTTGAAGTCTAAACATACACAGCACGCCTCCTATGATACAGACCAACAGAGATTACTGCTCCTGTCTACCAGGCTATGTCTTAGGTCCATCTGTCACTTTATCTTATTTCATTGTCTGTTTTTCTGTCTCTCTGTCTATATTTTTTTCCTCCATATATCTCTGTGTATACATAAGCCTAAAGTCTGTTTGTCTTTTGTCTCTAACTGAATATCTCTCTGTCTATCTTACGTATATGTGTGTATCTGTCTCTCTGCTGAGAGACATGCACGTGGCAATGTGTTTGGCGGTGCAGGGGGAAGACCTTGACAGAGCGAGTTTCTGAGATACCGTGTGTGAGCACCTCGCCCGGATGCATGGCCTGTGGGGGACGGCACCATGAGAAAGCCTTCCTGTAGAAACCTCAAGCCTGTGGAGGTCTCTGAGCTCTTTGATCCAGTGCCCCACTCTCTAGATGGACCACCGAGGCTGGATGGACCCCTGAGCTGGGGTGATAGAAATCTCTTCTCCCTTCATGCTTACATCCAGGTCACTTGAGGGTGAGGGTGGGGGTGGCCGTGTGCCCCACGGGATGGTGTGGCAGGAGGAGGTGTGAGACTGATGATGCCCCAGCCTGCCTTGACAACCTCTGTGTGCAACCCCTCTGCTCTGCCCAAAACCACCCATTTTACTCCTATGTGCTCCATGTAGTTATTAGTAATCATGCCTCCTTCCCTTTGTCAAAGGGTTTGGACTTGGACAATAAGTTATAGGTCACCCTTGACTTTCAGTCTCTTTCTAAATGTCCTGGGGGACCTTAGGCTGGAGGGGAGCCCCTGATCCTTGGCCTCTCTTCCCAGAAGCCCAGGCATCCTGGAGGGTCCTGGTGCTGGCAGAGGTGACTGGGACCGACTTTGCTCTTGAAGACTCACCTCGGAGGCCCCGCTGTGCACTGGAGGCCCCGGTCATGCTCAGCGCCTCCCTCGCTCCCAGCACATCCTGTGCATCGTCCGTGTCTCTGCCATCTCATGGTCACTCGGTCCCATCCACACGCCAGCAAGTCCCCAGGCTCAACCTCCTGAACTGATCTTTTCCCCGAAATCTGACACGTTGATGTCTCTGTGTGCAAGTGGGGTTGGCAACTGCTTTTTCTTCCCCTTTATTATTTTTTTTTAATAAGGTAAAACTGACCTATATTTACTCCTCATTGTGTGGAGTCCTGCGAGTCTTGAGAAATTGCACACATCTGTGGTCATCGTGAAAATCGCAACATACAGCCTTTTGTCACCCCTCAAAATCGTCTCCCATCCCACTGGAGCCCTGCCTCCTGGACTCGGTCCCCCACCCCCACGGCCTGGCAACCACTGATGTTTCTTTCATGCCTGTAGTTGGGGCTTTTCCAGAATGCCAGACACACAGGATCTTTCTGAGTCTGGCTTCTGTCTCTCAGCAGCACGCGCTTGGGAAGCCTCAGGTCATACCAGGGAGCAATAGCTGTTCCTTCTCACTGCTTGGGATGGTTCCACCACGGGGACAGGCCACGGTGTGGTCACTCACGTGTAAGTGAGAGAAGCATCCGGGTGTCTTCCTGGGCTGGGCAATCACGAATAAAGCTCTTATAATCGTCCACATACAGGTTTTTGTGTGAAAATGAGTCTTCATGTCTCTTGGGCTACATGTACAAGAGGAATGGCTCGATCTTATACTAAATATAGGTTTAGCTTTATAAGAAAGTGCCAATCTGCCTCCCAAAGTCCCCGTGCCCTTTTTTGGCATCTCAAAATGTCCAGAGATGCCATCCCTCCAGCCCAAGCCTGCCCCTCCCCACCCAGCTGGAGGGTCACACCAAAATCCACAGGGTCAGCCAATGCCTCAGTGTCCCCACAGGCCCCCTCAGCCCAACTGCCACGCAGCATCCTAAGCCTGGCCCAAGTCCCCTCCTTGCTCCTCCCAGAGGCCACCACCCTGGCCTCTCTGTGCTACTTCCTCCTCAGCAGGTGGAGTGACCTTCTGGAGAAAAAGCCATTTCACAGGCCTTCTTGCTCCCACCATACCTGGACCCCATCAGTGGACCCCACCCCAGCCCATCCCTCCTCCTGGTCAAACTCTGTCCCTGGGGCTAACTATTCCAGCCACCTTTGCCTTCCTTCTGCTCCTCCAGCCCAAAAGCACAAGCCCCAGGCTTTTGTTCATTCAGCGGATGGGGCTCCTTCCGCGCCAGGCCCAGGCGGTGATAAACACCAAAAGGAGGCTGCAAACCAAGTGTGTGGCAGAGGTGAAGTGCAGCTGACAGCACCCTTGGCCCTTGGAGAGGTGACCTTCACACCAGCCCTGAAAGTGCCCAGATAGTGTGAACAGGCTCTGAAGTCCAACTCCCGGGGTATGAACCTGGCTTTACCCCTCCCTCACTCGGTGTCCCCAGACCAGGGAGCTCATTTCTCTGTGCTTCAGTTTTCTCCTCTGTAAAATGGGGCTGATAATCACAAAGCCATATGAGGATGAAATAAGTAAGAACAAGCAGCACGCAGAGGGGCCAGGTAAGTCTGGGCGCGCTCTCTCTCATCGCCATTATCTGGCGACGAGCACTCACGGTGGACCATCTGGGAGTTCCAACTCAACCTCAGTGTCAAGCCTCAGCCGGGAGTGAGAATGGCCCAAGGCCTTAGCAGTGATCTCAGCGTTGATCCCGGAAGGCAAAGAAAGAGCTCTCCAGCCCCTGGGCCCGCCCAACTCTCCATGCCATAAGAAAGCATCACTTCTTGAAGTCAGACTGCAGATGGGGCCCAAGGAGGGGCTGCAGCTGGCAGCATCAGGGAGGATAGAACCAGGTGCCAGGTCACCAATCTGCTCCTTTTTGTCCAGTCAAACTCTCCACCTGCTGGAACCCCCTCCCCACGTGCCTCAGGGGACCCATTGGGGTCAGGGAGCCCGATGGCCCCAACCCAGTGCCAGGCGACTAGAACAACTTGCCCAGGCAAAGAAGAGCAGGAGGGGCCTGGGGGCCAGAGAGGAGACCAGCAGTCATCCAAGAAGCAACGATGGAGGCCTGGAGCAGGCAGCAGCAGCGGGACGGAGAAACAGATTTGGACTAAACAAGTTGCAGAGATTAAAAAGGTCAGCATGTGATGCTAGAGCAGAGAGTGAGGAGAGAGAAAGGGGCATCAAAAATCTGGCTTGAGCCACAAGACAGGCCGCTGGCCCACTCATCTGCTCCTTGAGCTTCAGTTCCTTATCTGTACCACATTTCTGGGGTGCTGTCTCAGTGTCCTTTTGAGCTCCTCATCCTTGACTTCCCCAGGTGTATCTGACATGCGGGTTAATAAACTCCTGTCTGCTTTGCTCTCTGTACTCGTCTCTTGTCCATCTCATCTGCAGAGCAGCAGGTAGAGAACCTATAAACAAAGCGCACATAAAGGGATTATTCTAACAGCAGGCTTTAATGAGGCAGGGGAGACAACGGAAAAGGGAAACAGGCGATGTTCCACCCTGAGTGACCAGGGCATCCCTAGCTGCCCAGCTTCAAGGACGAGTATCCTCCTCTCCACCGGAGGCCTGCTGCTAGTACAGGCTTTCTCAAGGTCATATTCAAGCATGCTTGCATGACCAGTACAATTTCTCATTAGTTATATTTTAAGCAGCCTATCATTCTGAGGGATGGTTCCATTTCCACCATTTTGTTTATGCAGAAGCAGCAAAATCCATTTTGCAACTTCACGATCCATTAGTCATCAGAAAGATTTTCGCATCTGAAGACTAAGCATAAAAAAATTATAGCAATAAAAAGTGTAATCATCCCATCCATAATGCCAAGACCAGTTTCTTGGATCCAAGCAAGGGGGTTTACATCAGACACAATATCATTAATCCTTTGTGCGAAACTCACCCTTGGAACTGATTGTGATGATAGCAAGGAATGCCCTGAATAGTATCTTGAAGCTGTTTAATATCCACAGTTAAATTACTGCCATAATGATTAGTAAGATGGCGAAATCTTGTTCTGCGGTATTTCTGATTCATTATAGGTGTAGGGAGTAACACAGAAGAAAGAAACATTCTAATTACACAGAAGGTGAAGTCTAAGCTTTTTATCTGGAAGATCCTCTCTCCTGTATATATTACGGCTTCTTCTAAATCAGAGATTCTTTCATGAAATCTTTGATCTAGGACTGTTTGTCGATTCCAAGCCTTGCTAGCATTCTCGTGCCATTTTTGCACAAATTGTGTCCTTTGTAAGGTCTGGTGCAAGACCATTCCAGCAATGGTAGCTATAGCAGTAATGGCTATAATTCCTAAAATAGCTGCTATAAGCAGCCCAAGGAAATTTTTTTTTTAATGCACTCAGTCCTTTGAACTCTTAAAAACTCCACACATAGCTGGAGAGTTTTCCCAAACGCAGTGATGTTTCATCGGTAACCAAATGCCTATTCTTCTTCAGACTATGAGAATAATACAACTGTCTGTGTCAATGTTCTCATTCATGCAGGTGAACATTTTACATTTGGGACAGTTTATTGCTCAAGTGTTATGATCAAAAGTCATTTCTCCAGTAACAAAAACATAGGGATCTTTAACACATGCTCGTACCCGATTTTATCAGGTAAAAGGTGAATGCACAATGATCAGACTGATAATAAGATCCGTTCCAAACTCTAAAGTGATTTAAAGCAGTGGTGACCTTCCATAAATTCTTGTCCCTTTATGATATTCAACAAAAGGGGATGGTGCCAAAAGTCCTTGCCCATGCTGGATCAGAGGCATATTTCCCCAAGTAGGGGTTTATGGTAGGGTAACATGATTAGAAACTCGCCATTTTAAGTTCTGATGAGAGGAGCAGGGTCTCCCAGTGCAATTGGTGACTGCCATCCCCTTAGGGGACAGTCCCATATAATTCCATAAGAATCATTAATAACTGGGGTGAGAAGCTTGACAATACTCCCACAAGGGGCAGATTCCCTTCTCAGACCACATCTGGTCTGCATTTGGGAATAGAGGATGCTGCTATGCTACAGCTAGGACCCTGATACTCACTGGCTTGGAATTCTTTAGCAGAGAGTAGATGTAATTGATGTTTAGTCAGACTATTATTAATAGGAGAGGCCACCAGCCATCTTTGATCATCAGGGATAAGACAACTGGAATAATTGGTGATATATACCGGTCTATTTTGCTATCCCAAGGTAAGATTAATGTTTGTGCCCTCCTCTTGGGGCAATAATGGCAATCTAGGATCAAATATTCCAAGTACCCATTTCAAGGCATTCAAATAAATTGGTGTATCTTCTCCCCCCTCTACTGGACGGAGCAGGGGAGGATTAGGTACATATGGCCAATAAGTTATCTATTTGTACATAAAATCCATGAAAACCTAACAGCTACTGTGATGAGGGCCATCATAGTTACCTCCATGTTGTTAGGGCTGAATGGGTGCCAGAACTTCCTTTGCTTTTGTTGCCAACTCCTTTATCTGACCCCATGTTGGAATCTTCACTCTGTTCCTCCCTGGGGTCTTGATTTTGGTGTTCTGTAGTCTGAGTAATTCGAAGCAGATGATCGGTGGGGCTGATTCGAATTTGAAGTTTTTCCTCTTGCTCATAACAAACCTTGATGAAACGAGAGGGCACCCATACGGGGTCGACGGCCTTGTCGGACAATACACATGCATATCCTTTTCCCCAGGTGACTATGTTACCAGACTGGAGGACATATCAGCATTTTTGTTTACCAAAATGTGTTTCTCCTGCTGCAGGGTTTGTATCATCACGATTCAAAAAGTAAGAGAGAAAAAAAGTTGTGCTAGTATTTCTTGAGGAGAACCTCGCATTCCCCCTTTTTGTGTGTAAAGCTATAATTTTAGTATTTCATTAGCCCACGCTACAAGTCCTTGTCCTGGAAGATTATGTGGGATGCCTGGGGAATACTTAATATTCCAAAAATTAAAGGATTGTAGCTTACTTGAAATGTCAGCGAGTGCATATTAGTTTTTGTAACTTTGGGCATTCCCGTGACTGCGAAGGAGGAATGAGATGTCTAAGAACATGTGCAGCCACTTCTCCCATTTGAGTGTAGCCCATACAAAGTGAGAATGTGTATCTACAGTGACATGAGCAGATGACTGTTTCCCACATGAAGGGATGTGAGTGACATCCATCTGCTATATTTCATTGGCAGTTATGACTAATGGTTTGATGCCTGCTGGCTATGTGGTCAGATTGGTGGCTGCACAAGAAGGGCAGGAGTGGACAATAGAATTTGCTTGTTCTTTAGTAATAAAGAATTTGTGTCGAAGTCCTTTTTGGTTTGCATGTGTAAGAGAGTGAAAATTGGATGCTTCCTGAAAAGCTGAGAAGATAAGAGAGGCAGCTATTCCATGACCTTTTGTTAATGGCCCAGGAAGACCAGGGTGGCTTCGGACCTGTAGCATAGAAAGGGGCAGAATGTTGATGAATGAGGGATCATAAATGGAAAAATAACTAGTGGAGGGAGACATCCAATGCAGAAATAGCAGTTTTGATATGCTGTAAAACATACACGATTTATAAAGAATCAGATAACAAATTAAATGCTGAAGAAACATCTTGAAACAATGCAATAACTCATTAACTGTGATTTTTGTGCTGAGAGACCGGTAGTAGATAGGACTATTGAGGTCGACCATGTAACACGCTTTGCCTTATGCAGAGCCATCAGAAAAGTGAGTAGGGGTGACTGCGATTGGATTTTTAGAGGTAATTTTAGGAAGCACCAAAGCATTGTGCTTTAGAAATGAAGTAATAGATAAAGAGGGGTCATGAGATAATGTGTTTCCAGGAAGGCCACTGAGGGCAATTCACCAATTTAAATTATTCTGGAATGCTGTTTTAATTTATATTTTATTTAAAGGCAGAACAATAATCTTCAGATCATATCCCTGTATTTGATAAGTTCTTTTTCTTCCCAGTTGAAAAATGATACTAATATGTTCTATACAGGTATGAGTATTTTAACAGTATTACTTGGAAGAAAAATCCATTCTATGATCAGTTCTTCCTGGATAATTAGTCCAGTGGGTGTATGTGGGGACGTGAAAAACACGAAGATCAAAGGGTATTTTAGGTTGGACTCTATCCATCTGCATTGACTGAATCTGGTTTTCAAAAAATTGTAATTCTTCTAAGTCCTCCTTGGAAAGGGTCCTAGGGCTCTTTAAGTTAGGATCTTCCTTCAGAGAGGCAAATAGATGCTGTACAGCTAAGTGAGAATTCCAATTCTAGGTCTTACCCAATTAATGTCTCAATTAAGTACACAATTAATGTCTCCCAATAATTTTTGCAAATCATTGTAATCTTGTATTTATAGATTTGAACTTTTTGGGGTTTGAGGTCATGCCCACAATGAACTTGAAAATGAGAAAGGTGTGGTAGTTTGTATCTTTTCCAGAGCTATAATTACTTTCTATTTTTCAAATTGCAATTGAAGCTTCTTAAAAATGTCCTGCAATTGTACATTATCAGAGGCTGCACATAATATATCATCCATACAATGGGTAAGATAAATTTGTGGAAATTGATCTCCGACCAGCTGTGTAACTTTTGCCACATATTCCCAACAGATAGTAGGGCTACTGAACATTTCCTGTGTTAAAACTTTCCACTGATATTGTTTGGCCTTGTTCTTTTAAATTTACACTGGGGATAGTAAAAGGAAAACAGGGACAATCTTCCTAAGGAAGTGGTATAAAGTATAAAATGTATACTCCTGTAAATCTGTGATAGTTACTGGCCATTCAAGTGGAACTGAATTAAGTGAAGGCAATCCAGGTTAGAGAGACCCCACGGATTGGATAACAGAATTAACTGTGGGCAGGTCTGTTAAAATCTCCACTTTCCTGGTTTTTCCTTACAAAGACAGGTGAATTCCAAGGACTGGGAAAGTCCTCAATATGCCCTTTTCTTACCTGTTCTCAACAAGAGCTCGGAAAGCAAGTGCTTTCTCTTGGGTTAAGGGCCACTGCTCCCCCCTGAACCCATCATGTTAAATTGGAACAGTGACAAATGTATTTGGAGCAGTGGCCCTCAGTGGAATATCTGGGAATCCTGTTTAAGGGAAGGTATAACCAGAGACACTCCCCACTGACTTAGTAAATCTTGCCTCCAAAGGTAATAGGCAAATCTACAATATGTGGCTGCAGATAGCCCTTCGACCTTCAGGACCTTCACAGAAAAGATTAGAGCTCTGACGTGCATTGCTGGCTGTCCCAATCCTGTGATAATACTGGAAGAAGGAGCATATGGCCATTTTTTAGGCCAACGTAATGAGCTTATGACTAAGACATCATCTCCAGTATCAGTTAGACCTGGAAATTCTTTTCTCTTGTATTTTAACAGCAAATCAGTTTATCTAGGTAAATTTTCTCAGTCAAATATATGCCCTGGTTTTCCCAGTTCTTCCAAACCCATTAAAGTTTCTTTTGATGTTTCTAAATTGACCCCAGAAAGAGGATAAAAGTGGCAACTGGGCAATGCAGTCTCCTTTTTGAAAATGTATGGAGCCACAGTAGTTATCATCACTGAAATCTCACTGCTAGAATCTGAATCAATAATACTGGTGTGGACTAATAATCATTTGAGGTGAGGCCAGATTGGTTCCAAAATAATCAAGTGGTTCCCTTTGGTAAAGGGCCAAAAATACTAGTTGGAATTTCAATGGGAAGGTTGGCAGGCATTGAGATGATCTTTGGAAATGGGGAGATCTAATCCAGCACTACCAGGCAAAGCATGTAGTAAATTTAAAATGGTACATTTGTCTGAAAGCTGGGTGCTAAGGGAGAATTGGCCCGCTTGTTTGTCAGGGTTGAGGGCTTGCCTCAAAATATGTTTCCCGGAAGGGGAAATCCATCCTTGTGGAATTTGGAATGACACTGATTTGCCAGTGATTTCCTTTTTTTGCATTTAGGACAGAGACTTGGTAGCTTATGTCTTGCATTTTGCAGAGAGAATTTCCCTTCTTGCCTACATTGAGCTTTAGCATGTTCTGTCTGCCCACTGTTTAAACATTGTCCTTGAAATTTTCCTGTGGTCAGAGCAGTCACAAATTTGTTTGCTTGAGTTTACAAATCAGCTTTACAGGTCTCTGCCCCCACTCCTCAGCATAGCTTAATATAGTCTGTTAATGTTCCTTTGCCTTTAAAGTGTGCAATCAATTTTTTTACAATCAGCACCGACATTTTCATATACCCATAGCAGAAGAATAGTATCAGCAGCTTCAAGACTATTTATCTGGGGGCGCCTGGGTGGCTCAGTGGGTTAAGCCTCTGCCTTCGGCTCAGGTCATGATCCCAGGGTCCTGGGATCAAGCCCCGCATCAGGCTCTCTGCTCAGCAGGGAGCCTGCCTCCCTTCCTCTCTCTCTGCCTCTCTGCCTACTTGTGATCTCTCTGTCAAATAAATAAATAAAAATCTTAAAAAAAAAAAAAAAAAAAAGACTATTTATCTGGCCTTTAATAGCTTCTTGTAATCTCGTGGTAAAATCAGTATAGGGTTCGCTAGGACCCTGTACTGCCTTCGGAAAAGAAGAGCAGTTCCCTCCTTGGGGTTCTGTTCTCTCCCAGGCTCTCAGACAGCAATGTTGGAGCTGCTCAATAGCTCAGTCACTCATTAGTACCTGATCTGGCACCTGGTCCCATGGCCCAACACGCATGAGCCGCTCCAGGGAAACAGGAGCATTATTAGCTCTCTTATGGGCAGTTGCTGTTTCTGCATGGTCTTGCCACCGCGTTTTAAGTGTAAAAGCTCACTTGAGGATAAGACTGTTTTTGCTAGCAGTAACCCATCAATCGGAATAAGTCAGCTGTCTTCTGTGATGCCTTGAATGACTCCTGTTGTATGTGGGAATTAACTGTGTAGTTCTCTACTGCCTGTTTTAATTCCTTCCATAATTTGAAGGGAAATGTCTCATGCATGGCCTCATAGATACCACCAGGATGGCTGGGATCCTGTCCTGGAGCGACATGTTCCCGAGGAGTAAACGGGAAATTAAAATGTAAGGCATGAAGTCTCCTGCTCACTATGCTTCAGTGAGGCCTTTCCAAATGGTTGAGAGCACAGATTTTCATCCTTTTCACTAAATGGCGCCTTCTCATAAGATGGAGGAGCCAATGGCGACGGTGCCTCTTGCACCTTTTGTTCTGTTATTGGCACAGGAGGGGGATGAAATGCCTTGTTTACATGTTCCTTTACGGTGAAGTTAGTCACTTCTTTCCCTTCCTGGATGGCATCCTCAGGTTCCTTTTTAGTTTCTCCAAAACACTTATGATTGCTTTCTAAATCAGGGCTTTGTAAAGGCTCCAGAACAGAGCAAGTAAGAGTCCAAGTCGAGCATACAGTAATTGGAATGGGCTTTTCTTTAGCATGCAGAAGTTTTAACTCATGACCTACTTTCTCCTATGTCTGTAGGTCTAAAGCCCCTAATGTAGGGAACCAGGAGCAATGTTCTTTAATTACTTTTAAAAATTCCAAAAGTTGGCCTTCGCTGATTTCTTTTCCTCCAGCCTTTAGGAGCCGTCTCAATAAACCTATGTAGGGCAGTATTCGTTTGTGCTCTGTAGATCACTCATACCCTGGGGTAAGCACCCACAATTCACCAGCGGTAAAAGGGCATGGCCGTGCAAAAACTCACAGTGGGGCTTCTTCTCCTGTTATGTTTCTTGTCCCTGTTCAGGTACGACTTGTCTCTTCTTGTAGGTGCACAGGAGAAGAAGAAGGAACAAACAAGTCAGCTGTAAGAGAGTGGGAGCAGGAGACAACAGCTCAAAGGACAACAACTGGAAGGACTGTCAAGGACACATACCCTCTTCTCCACCAGAGGCCTGCTGCTAGTACATGTTTTCTCAAGGTCATCTTCAGGCATGCTTGCGTGACCAGTACAATTTTTCATTAGTTATATTTTAAGCAGTTTATTATTCTGAGGGACGGTTACATGGGAAGAAATGGAACCATCTGCAGAGGGAACAAGCTACAGTCCATGAATTGTTACCATCAAAGGTGAGACACTTCCAGGAGGTGGTCTGAAATGGGTGGAGTTTAGAGATCCCCTCTCCTGTCATCACAAGAGAAAAGCTGAACAGAGGGAAACCAATAGTTCTTCAGTCCATCAGAGAACTGAGGTCACAGGGCAAATGTCCCCACACAAATTGGGGAGATAGCGGGACACAGAGATTCACAGCTTCTGGGAGCCAATGCTCCACTGGAGCTGGGATCGGGGCAGCCACCCTGGTCAATCTTTGCGGCCTCCATGTACATGGGCTGGAAGGGGTCAACCCCAGTGCCCTCAGGCTTTGGGGACTTCCACCCTTTCCTGAGTGTACTGCCAGTAGCCCCCAGCATCATCAGGAAGAAGACCAAAGAGAAGTCCTTCCTACTTCCCACAGGGG
Source organism: Lontra canadensis (assembly GCF_010015895.1). Taxonomy (NCBI): domain Eukaryota; kingdom Metazoa; phylum Chordata; class Mammalia; order Carnivora; family Mustelidae; genus Lontra; species Lontra canadensis. The sequence continues at coordinate 51,209 of NW_022631346.1, forward strand.
GAGAAGGACAGCAACCATTCTGAAACACCCCCAGAGCTCTCTCATTCTCCCTGAGGAAACCTTCCCTCAAGGCTCACTGCTCTCCCACAGTGACCAGCTGAGGTTCTCTCAGAGCAGATGTGGCCCAGGGGAAAGGAAACCACCACATCTGGGCCCCTCCAGCTTCCCACGTGGAAGAAGGGCGCCAAGTCCAGTTCCCTCTAGCAGTCTCTCAGCTAAGGGGAAACAGAAATCTGAGAAGCACTTGTAAAGGTCCAATCCTGGGGACACAGGATCACCTGACCTGCAATTACATACAAGTTCTGAGTGATACATTTCATCCGGCTTTCACAGGCAGCATAGACTACACTACTGAAGTGTTGTTGGAAAACTCACTTTTTTTCCCTAGTAGTGTGGGACATTCAGAAAGATATTCTGGGCCATAACACAGGATCCATAAGTAGTCAATTATAGACATAATACAAATTATGTAGAAATCAAGAATTCTACAACCAAGAGAATCCCAAATTACTTGCCAATTAAATCATATCCTTACTTATGGCACATGGGTTAGAGAGGAACACACAAAAAATAATATCGAAAGCACACTGGTGTTAGGCATAGAACAGGCCAAATTTGGCAGGGAGCTGGAGACCTGCTTGATGCTTTGCATGCTTCTGTTAGAACAAAGCAAGAGGGGCGCCTGGGTGGCTCAGTGGGTTAAGCCTCTGCCTTCGGCTCAGGTCATGATCTCAGGGTCCTGGGATCGAGGCCCGCGTCGGGCTCTCTGCTCAGTGGGGAGCCTGCTTTCTCCTCTCTCTCTCTATGCCTGCCTCTCTGCATACTTGTCATCTCTCTCTCTCTGTTTCAAATAAATAAATAAAATCTTTAAAAAAAAAAAAAAGAACAAAGCAAGAGGGTGACCATCAACTAACCTAGGTTTGCCTTTTAAGGAGCAGAAATGTGACCAGCAAATCTGTCCCAGGTAGGTGAAAAGAAGGACCAAGAGCAGAAATCAATTCAATAGGACACAGATAAACCATGGAGAAAATAACAAAGTCATCATTTTGTCTGTGAAAAGATGAATAAAATGCATAAACCCCTACCAGGGCCGATGGGAATAAGACAAAGGTTGGAGTCGTGAACACCATGTGACTGCTGGATGCCCACTCCCCATGGACAGAAACTTTCCAGATTTGACGGCACTTTATGCTTCCAGAATCCCTCTACAGGAGGCCAAAGCAGCTGAACAAGTGATCTCAAGGAAGAACTCTGTTCACCCTTCGGCTTTCAGGTTCACTTTCCAGAGAAAACTGTGTGGCAGCAACCTCCTCACTGCCCTCACTGCCTTTCCCTCCTCCCTCCAGGGCGAGGAGAATCTTGAGGGGAGGCTGAAGTCCTCCAGGCTCTGGTGTGGGCCGCTGAGGGCTGAGCCTCTGAGGGGTCCTGCCCTTGGATCTGTGCTTCCACCCAGGTCTGTGTGCAAAGCGCTCTCCTTGTCCTCCCTGCTCTGCCAGCTTATCCTGAAGGCTTCACCAGCCTCAGGTCATGGAGCGAGCCCTGGAACGAAATGTGGGAGCCTGTTCCCTTCATCAAGGAGAATGCAGAAGCTTCCCACTCCTGGAGTAGAGCAGGCTGCATCCTACAGTGTAGCTTTCCAGAAACAAAATGGGTATCTTGATCACACCCTGATTTCTGTCCCTAGTTTTCACTGGGTTGGACGCCAAAGTGGAGTAAGGGTGAGCACGGACCACACTGAGCCCCACGCAGGTCATCTGCTGGGAATTTGCCATGGGACTCAGGACTCTAATCCGTCTGTTTTCAGCACCTGGACTTGAAGTTTAAATCAAGCCAAATGATGCAGTCCCTGCTGAAATGAAATATCTCTTTTTCTTATTTTTAAGATTTATTTTTTTCTCAGATGGAGAGAGAAAGAAGACATATGCAGGGGTGGGGGGAGGGTTAGAGGGAGGGAAACTCAAGGCAATTCCAGGCTGAGGGTGGAGTCTAGCACGTAGCTCAAACTCAGAACCCTGAGGTCATGACCTGACCCCAAAGCAACAGTCAGAAGCTCAACTGACTGAGCCCCACAGGTGCCCCTGAAATGAACTAGCTTTCACATGTAAGTTAGCAAATGGACTGCCGCAGAACTTCATATATACAAAATAGTAGGAAATCTGGTGCATAAATACACGGAGTCCACGGAGATACAGTGAATCTAGTCCACGGAGGTACAGTAAATATACAAACCTTAGTGAGAGAGAGATAGAAAGTATCTGTGTCTGTACGGGGAGAAAAACAGAAGTTGAGGCACAGAAATAATGGCCTAGAAAGGGAAGAGGGACCAGCATTAATAGTCTAGTTTTGTCTCCAGTCGCTGTACTTATTTTATTTTATTTTTCTTTAAAGATTTTGTTCATTTATGACAGAGAAAGATAGCAAGAGAGGGAACACAACTCCAGGGGAGCTGGGGAAAGAAAAGCAGGCTGCCTGCTGAGCAGAGAGCCCAGTGTGGGACTCCGGCCCAGAACACTGAGATCATAGCCTGAGCCGAAGGCAGACGCTTAATGACTGAGCCACGCAAGCAGCCCTCCAGTCACTTCATAGTCCCAATGTTAAGTCCTGCCCTTGAGATCTTCGTGATATGCAATAACATGTTCCCATACTTATCTTACCCAGATCAATGGAGGTCTCTTAAAGTCACCAAATCACCACTCTTCAAGAAGCAGAACCTCCAACGCTGAATTCCACAAATTAAACACTGTCATCCCCACAGGTTCAAGGAAAAAAGCCACTCAGCTTGGCAGAAGACCCTATAAGATTCTTTTCTCCTGCTTCAAAAGTCACTTGATTCCTTCTCATCAGCCCACCCTGCAGTCTCGACCCCCTCTGTCCAAGTCCTCTGAGGTCACCATGCACGTGCTTACCAAGTGAGGGAAACAAACCAGTCTCCCCTGAGACCGCAGACCCAGCCTGTGCTGTCCTCTCACCTCCACCTCCCCACAGCTCCCTCTAACAATCTAGCTAGGAATTTTAGGGAATGAGACCTTTCTCTAACAGACGGCATCCCAGACATTACCAAACACCAAATAAAATAAAAGATGGATCAAAAAGCAATTCAAATGAGTGTGGGCCTCTCCGGAAGAAGTTGATTATGACTTGACTCTCCTTGCTAGAACAGGAGTACTGCTGTTTCTCATCTTGATTTTCACCAAAGCTCTTCATTCCTGGGAGTGGAAAGGAGTGAAGGATGGGGAGACTTTAACTTCCCTTATGCATTAGACGGTGCCACTGACTCTTGCCTCCTTTGAAGCCTGATGTCTGTATATGAACCTAGATGGTGTGTGGTGAATCTAGAACCACTCCATTTCCTTAGCACAAGCAAACCAATGATTCCACAGGGAAACATGTACACTGCCCCATTTCCACGCATGTGCGTGCTTACAGACATAGGACCCAGTTCTACATCTGGGAGACAGTCAGTCCCAGAGTCCCCAGATGACCTGAGCGTCAGGCGGGATAGGAGGGATCCTGTGTGCTGAACGCGGGTAGTGAGGACACATCAACACCACGAAGGAGGGTTCGCTCCTATGGACCCTGGCTCCACCCGCAGTGGGAAGCAGGGGGCAGAGGTCTCACAGTTGGGGACTCTGAGCTTGGGCTCTGTGAGAGTCAAAATGAAAAGGCAGGACCAGGGCCGTGGCATGCTGTGGGGGTGCCTCTGAAGCCAGCACCCATGATGAGGCCATAGGGAGGCTTTCCAACGGAGCTGGTGATCTTTGGATGCTTGTCATTCAAAGTAAAGGACATGGCTAAAGTGGAGGCTCATGGAACCTGAGAAAGGGAGAAGGCCCCAGGAGACAGAGTGGGAAGACAAGGGGTGCCATGCATCAAGGAGCTAGATGCCATGGTGGGAGTCTGAGTGGGTGCTCCATCAGGAAGAATCCAGCAGGCACCTCACTGTCTGAGGCACCTCCTCTCTGCTAAGGTTGCAGGTATGTGCATGGGTGGGAATGGATTTCAAGTCTATGTGCACCCTGCTAATGTAAATCAGTCATCAAATGACCAGTACATACTTCTAGAAGAGTCCCAACCACCTGGGCCCTTATACTGGCCTGCCGAGAAGCAGTGGGGACTTCTGGGTAGTGTTGCCCTTGGACTCATCCGTCACGTGTCCAATAACCCATCTATAAGGTGTATTCACACTCTCAGGCCAGCCATGATACCCAAATGGAAGCTGCTCGCCTCTCCACAGATGCTCATGGAACTTGAACAAGACATCACACATGGTCATCCACTCCCATCATTCCATTGCCTGCACAGATCACGGCCGCTATGTGAGTGACACATGACCCATGTCACATGTCCTCTGCCTTCCTCTGCTTGTGTGGGATGGGAATCACTTGTGCCATATGGAAACTGGATATTTCTCAGAAATGCTGGGAGCTCTTCCTCATTTCATCTCACTCAGGGACATCCTCAGAAGGGTTTTATCTCAGGAATGAACTGGGCTGGTGCCCATCCTTCTCATCACTGATTCTCTTCATTCAAAACCGACTTTTCCCCAAAATGAAATCTATATAAAGTTGTTCAGATGGAGGCCAGATGAACTCCCTTCACCTCTGGTACAAGCTTCCCAAGTGTCCAGAATCGAGGGGTCTGCTGTTGCGTAGGAGACATCACTGTTGGTGAGCAGCCAAGGGCAGGCTCCATGGTGAGTCATGAGAACATTCAGATATCAGTGGGCCATACCCTTGTATTCTCACAACTGCCATGTTTCCTGGGGGTGGAGTGAAAGGAAGTTTCCCAAGGAATTTCTCTACATTTAAACTAGACTCAAAGGATCCTGGGAGGTCGATCTAAGATTGCCTTTGCCCTCAGCAAAGTGTCCACACAGAGGCCTCTGATCTCCCAGATGACACTTGTTTCAAGGACTTACTGGTGGGCTGTCAGCCGTAAGGAACTTTAATTTATTTCTTTTGCCATTGTTCCCCAGCTCACTGGCACCAACACTTCTCAGACTCCCCTCAAGCCCACCAAGCGCCCACCCAGCACCACCTGGGAAGAGTAGGGCCTCCAGCTTTCAGAAGCACCTAGAGTCAGTCCTGCAGCCTCTGGTTTCCGTAAGGACTGGGGGCCCAGCTGCATCTGTTTCCGGGGAAGGAAAGATGGGGCGGTGGAGGAGCTCCAGGCCTTCCAGCTTCTCCCCTCCAGGGAGGCCCAGTCAGGCCACATAAGGCAAGCTCCTTCAATGACCCCTTGAGTTTGTCTCCAGAAAAATCCTGCACCTGGGCTATGTGAGCCAGAGGGGTCCTGTGTGGTGGTGGACTGTGTGGCAGCCACAGCAGGTGGTGCGTCCGTGGCCTGAGCATCTGCCTCCCGGACACCTCTCCAATGGGTGCTTGGGGACGGGAAGGAGGGGACCGATCCACTCTCAGAGGCCAGGTCTCCCCAGGGACATCCAGGGAGACTTGCCTGAGGCCTGAGGTCTGAGAGTGTGCTGCACTGACAGGAGCACAGAGGGAAGGGAGGAAGCCGCAGGCCACAACCCTTGTCTCACACAGCTCCTGCCAGACAGCCTGCTGAGCCCAGGCCCAGCTCAGTCAGCCACAAAGTAGACCAGCACATGACCCCTCTGGCTCACATAGCCCAGGTACAGGATTCTTCTGGAGACAGACTCAAGAGGTCATTGGAGGAGCTTGCCTTATGGGCCCTGACTGGGCCTCCCTGGAGGGGAGAAGCTGGAAGGCCTGGAGCTCCTCCACCACCCCATTTTTCCTTCCCCAAACACCCAGGCAGCTGGACCCCCAGTCCTTATAGAAACCAGAGGCTGCAGGACATAATGGCTCTAGGTGATTCCCAAAGCTGGAGGCCACACTCTCCCCAGGTAGCACTGGGTGGGTGCTGGGTGGGCTTGAGCGGAGTCTGTGATGGGTTGGTGCCAGTGAGCTGGGGAACAATGGCAAAAGAAATAAATTAAAGTTCCTTACTGCTGACAGCCCATCGACAAGTCCTCAAAACAAGTGTAGGGGAATCAGAGGCCTCCGTGTGGACACTTCACTAAGGGCAAAGGCAATCTTAGACCAACGCCCTAGGATCCTGTGAGTCTAGTTTAAATGTAGAGAAATTCCCTGGGAAACTTCCTTTCACTCCTCCCCCAGAATATATGGTAGTGGTGAGAGTCCAAGTGTATGGCCCACTCATATCTGAATGTTCTCATGTCTCACAGTGCAGCCTGCCCTTGGCTGCTTATGGACAGTGGTGTCTCCTACCCAATAGCAGACGCCTTGATCCCAGGACACTCTGGAGGCTTGTACCAGAGGTGAGGGGAGTTCATCTGGCCTCCATCTGAACTTTTTTATGTAGATTTCATTTCGGGGAAAAGTCGGTATGGAATGAAGAGAATCAGTGATAGAAGGATGGACACTAGCCCACTTCATTCCTGAAATAAAACCATTCCAAGGAGATGAAATTAGGAACAGTGCCCAGCATTTCTGAGAAATATCCAGTTTCCATATGCCACAAGTGATTCCTATCCCACACGAGCAGAGGAAAGCAGAGGAAAATGGTCACATGTGACTCATATACCGCCATGATCTGCAGGCACTGGAATGATAGGAGTGGATGACCATGTGTGATGTCTTGTTCCAGTTCCATGAACCTCTGCGGAGAGGTAATTGGCTTCCATTTGGGTATCATGGCTGGCCTGAGAGTGTGAATGACCATATAGATGGCTGAATGGACATGAGACAGATGAGTCCAAGGGCAACACCACCCAAAGTCCCCACTGTTTCTTGGCAGACCAGTAAAAGGACCCAAATGGTTGGGACTCTTCCAAAAGTATGTACTGGCCACTTCAATGACTGGTTTACGTTAGCAGGGTCCACATAGACTTGAAATCCAGTTCTACCCGAGCACATACCCATGGCCTTAGCAGTGAGGAGGTGCCCCAGACAGTGAGGTGGCTGCTAGATTCTTACTTTTTTTTTTTAAGATTTTATTTATTTATTTGACAGACAGAGATCACAAGTAGGCAGAGAGGCAAGCAGAGAGAGCGGAGGAAGCAGGCTCCCGGCTGAGCAGAGAGCTTGATGCGGGGCTCGATCCCAGGACCCTGGGATCACGACCTGAGCCGAAGGCAGAGGCTTAACCCACTGAGCCACCCAGGCGTCCCTGCTGGATTCTTCCTGATGGAGCACCCACTCAGGTACCCACCGTGGCATCTAGCTCCTTGATGCATGGCACCTCTTGTCTACCCGCTTTTTCTCCTGGGGCCTTCTCCCTCTCTCGGGTTCCACAAGCCTCCACTTCAGCCGTGTCCTTTACTTTGAATGACAAGCATCCAAAGATCACCAGCTTCCTTGGAAAGCCTCCCCAAGGCTTCATCAGAGGCACCCCTACCTCAATGGCCCTGGCCCTGCCCTTTCATTTTGACTCACTCAGACCCCAAGCTTAGAGTCCCCAACTGTGTGACCTCTGCCCCCTGCTTCCCACTGTGGGTGGAGCCAGGATACATAGAAGCCAACCCTCCTTCGTGGTGTTGATGTGTCCGCACTACCCGCATTCAGCACACAGGCTCCTGCTATCCTACCTGACACTCAGGTCATCCGGGGACTCTACCCAGACGTGGAACAGGGTCCTGTATGTGTAAGCACCCACACGTGTGGAAATGGGCAGTATACATGGTTCTCTGTGGGATCATTGGTTTGCTTATTTTAAGGAAATGGAGTGATTCTAGATTCACCACACACCATCTATGTTCATATACAGAAGTCAGACTTCTTCAAAGGAGGCAAGGGTCAGGGCACCATCTAACCCATAAGGGAAGTTAAAGGCTCCCCATCCTTCATTCCTTTCCACTCCCGGGAATGAAGAGATTCGGTGAAAATCAAGATGAGAAACAGCAATACTCCTGTTCTAGCAAGAAGAGCCAAGCCATAATCAACTTCTTCCAGAGAGGCCCACACTCATTTGAATTGCTTTTTGGTCCATCTTTTATTTTTACTCAGTGTTTGGTAATATCTGGGCTGCCTTCTGTTGAGGAAGTCTCAATCCCTAATATTCCTAGCTAGATTGTTAGAGGGAGCTGTGGGGAGGTGAAGGTGAGGGGGCAGCACAGGCTGGGTCTGCAGCCTCAGGGGAGACTGGCTTGCTTCCCTCGCTTGGTAAGCCCGTGCATGGTGACCTGAGAGGACTTGGACAGAGGGGGATGAGATTGCAGGATGGGATGATGAGAAGGAATCAAATGACTTTTAAAGCAGACCTCATGGCAGAGAGGAGAAAAGAGTCTTATAGGTTCTTCTGCCAAGCTGGGTGGGCTTTTCCCTTGAACCTGTGGGGACGACAGTGTCTAATTTGTGGAATTAATTATTGGAGGTTCTGCTTCTTGAACAGTGGTGATTTGGTGACTCTAAGAGAACTCTGTTGAACTGAGTAAATTCAGTGTGGAAACATGTTATTGCATATCACGAGGATCTCAAGGGCAGGACTTAACATTGGGACTATGAACTAACTGGAGGGGTGCCTGCAGGGCTCAGTCATTAAGCGTCTGCCTTCAGTTCGGGCTGTGATCCCAGCGTCCTGGGATGGAGTCCCATACCGAGTTCCCTGCTTGGCAGGCAGCCTGCTTTTCTCTCCCCAGCTCCCCCGGGGTTGTGTTCCCTCATTGCTATCACTCTCTGTCATAAACGAACCAAATCTTAAAATAAAATAAATATATGACTGGAGGCAAAACTAGGCTATTAATGCTGGTCCCTTTTCCCTTTCTAGGCCATTGTTTCTGTACCTCAACTTTGGGTTTGCTCTCCAAATATACACAGATACTTTCTACCTCTCTCTCACTAAGGTTTGTATGTTTACTGTACCTCCATGGACTAGATTCACTGTATCTCTGTGGACTCCATGTATTTATGCACCAGATTTCCTGCTATCTTGTGCATATGGAATTTTGTGGCAATCCATTTACTAACTTACACGTGAAAGCTAGTTCATTCCGGGGGCGCCTAGGGGGCTTAGTGACTTGAGCTTCTGAGTTGCTTTGGGCTCAGGTCCTGACCTCAGGGTCCCGAGATCAAGCTCTGTGCTGGGTTCTGCCCTCAGCCTGGAGTTGCCTTAAGTTTCTCTCCCTCTGCCCCTCCCCCCACACCTGCGTGTGTGCTTTTTCTCTCTCCATCTGAGAAAGGAATAAATCGTAAAAATAAGAGAAAAAGATATTTCATTTCAGCAGGGACTGCGTCATCTGGCTTTTTTTTAAATTCAAGTCCAGGTGTTGAAAACAGACGGATTAGAGTCCTGAGTCCCAGGGCAAAGTCCCTGCAGATGACCTGCGTGGGGCTCAGTGTGGTCCGTGCTCACCCTTACTCCACTTTGGCATCCAACCCAGTGAAAACTAGGGACAGAAATCAGGGTGCGATCAAGATACCCATTTTGTTTCTGGAAAGCTACACTGTAGGATGCAGCCTGCTCTACTCCAGGAGTGGGAAGCTTCTGCATTCTCCTTGATGAAGGGAACAGGCTCCCACATTCCGTTCCAGGGCTCGCTCCATGACCTGAGGCTGGTGAAGCCTTCAGGATAAGCTGGCAGAGCAGGGAGGACAAGGAGAGCGCTTTGCACACAGACCTGGGTGGAAGCACAGATCCAAGGGCAGGACCCCTCAGAGGCTCAGCCCTCAGTGGCCCACACCAGAGCCTGGAGGACTTCAGCCTCCCCTCAAGATTCTCCTCGCCCTGGAGGGAGGAGGGAAAGGCAGTGGGGCAGTGAGGAGGTTGCTGCCACACAGTTTTCTCTGGAAAATGAACCTGAAAGCCGAAGGGTGAACAGAGTTCTTCCTTGAGATCACTTGTTCAGCTGCTTTGGCCTCCTGTAGAGGAATTCTGGAAGCATAAAGTGCCGTCAAATCTGGAAAGTTTCTGTCCATGGGGAGTGGGCATCCAGCAGTCACATGGTGTTCACGACTCCAACCTTTGTCTTATTCCCATCGGCCCTGGTAGGTGTTTATGCATTTTATCCATCTTTCACAGACAAAATGATGACTTTGTTATTTTCTCCATGGTTTATCTGTGTCCTATTGAATTGATTTCTGCTCTTGGTCCTTCTTTTCACCTACTTGGGACTGATTTGCTGGTCACATTTCTAGCTCCTTAAAAGGAAGACCTAGATAACCGATGGTCACCCTCTCGCTTTGTTCTAACAGAAACATGCAAAGTGTCAAGAAGGTCTCCATCTCCCCGCCAAATTTGACCTGTTCTATGCCTATCATCAGTGTGCTTTTGATATTATTTTTTGTGTATTCCTCTCTAACCCATAAGGAAGGATATGATTTAATTGGCAAGTATTTTGGGATTCTCTAGATCATAGAATTCTTGATTTCTACATAATTTGTAGTATGTCAATAATTTGGTACGTATGGATCCCGTGTTATGACCCAGAATATCTTCCTCAATGTTCTACACTATTGGGGAAAAAAGTGAGTTTTCCAACCACAGTTTAATAGTGTAGTCTACGCTACCCGTGAAAGCTGGATGAAGTGTGTCACTCAGATCTTGAATATAATTGCAGGTCAGGTGATCCTGTGTCCCCAGGATTGGACCTTTACAAGTGAGTCTCAGATTTCTGTTTCCCTTAGTTGAGAGACTGACTGCTAGAGGGAACTGGGCTTGGGGCCCTTCCTCCCAGTGGAAAGCTAGAGGGACCCAGAGGTGGTGGTTTCTTTTCCCCTAGGCCACTCTGCTCAGGAAAACCCCAGCTGGTCACTGTGGGAGAGAAGTGGGCCTGGAGGGAATATTTCCTTAGGGAGAATGAGAGAGCTCTGGGGGTGTTTCAGAATGGTTGTTGTCCTTCTCCCCCTGTGGGAAGTAGGAAGGACTTCTCTTTGGTCTTCTTCCTGATGATGTTAGGGGCTACTGGCAGTACACTCAGGAAAGGGTGGAAGTCCCCAAAGCCTGTGGGCCCTGGGGTTTGCCTCTTCCAGCTCATGGACATGAGGGCCACTGACATTAATCCCTGGAGGACCAGGGTGGCTGCCCCGATCTCAGCTCCAGTAGAAGCATTGGCTCCCAGAAGCTGTGAGTCTCTGTGTCCCGCTATCTCCCCAGTTTGTGTGGGGACAGTTTGCCCCATGACCTCAATTCTCTGATGGCCTGAAGAACTGTTGGTTTCCCTCTGTTCAGCTTTCTCTTGTGATGGCAGGAGAGGGGATCTCTAAACTCCACCCATTTCAGACCACCTCCTGGAAGTGTCTCATCAAAGATGAGACAATTCATGGACTGTAGCTTGTTCCCTCTGCAGGTGTTTCCCTTTCCCCCCAGGTAACCGTCCCTCAGAATAATAGACTGTTTAAAATATAACTAATGAGAAATTGTACTGGTCACACAAGCATGCCTGAAGATGACGTTGAGAAAACATGTACTAGCAGCAGGCCTCTGGTGGAGAGGAAGATAGGTGTCCTTGACACCCCTTCCAGCTGTTGTCCTTTGAGCTGTTGTCTACTGCTCCCCCTCTCTTACAGTTGACTTTTTGTGCCTCCTTCTTCTTGCATGCACTGACAGGAAGCGGCAAACTTGTGCCTAAACAGGGACAAGAAACATAACAGGAGAAAAAGCCCCACTGTGAGTTTTTGCACGGCCGAGCCCTTTTCCTGCTGCTGAGTTGTGGATGCTTACCCCAGAGTATTAGTGATCTACAGAGCACAAATGAATATCGCCCTTATGTAGGTTTATTGAGATGACTCCTAAAGGCAGAAAGAACAAAAGTCAGCGAGGGCCAACTTTTTGGATTTTTAAAAGTAACCAAAGAACATTGCTCCTGGTTCCCTACATTAGGGACTTTAGACCTAGAGACATGGGAGAAAGTAGGTCATGAGTTAAAACTTCTGCATGCTAAAGAAAAGCCCATTCCAATTACTGTATGCTCGACTTGGACTCTTACTTGCTCCGTTCTAGAGCCTTTACAAAGCCCTGATTTGGAAAGTGATCATGAGTGTTCTGGAGAAACTAAAAAGGAACCTGAGGATGCCATCCAGGAGGGGAAAGAAGTGACTAACATCAACATAAAGGAATATGTAAATGAGGCATTTCCTTCCCCTCCTCCTCCAATAAAAGAATGAAAGCTACAAGTGGCACTTTCACCATCGGCTATACCATCTTATGAGAAGGCGCCATTTACTGAAAAGGATGAAAATCCATGCTCTCAGCCATTCCAAAAGACCTCACTGAAGCAAAGTGAGCAAGAGACCTACATGCATTACATTTTAATTTCCCATTATCCTGGGAAACACGTTGCTCCAGGACAGGATCCCAGCCATCCTGATGGTATGCATGAGGCCATGCATGAACCATTTCCCTTCAAATTATGGAAAGAATTAAAACAGGCAGCAGAGAACTACACAGTTAATTCCCCACATACAACAGGAGTCATTCAAGGCATCACAGAAGACAGCAGACTTATTCTGATTGATGGGTTATTGCTAGCAAAAACAGTCTTATCCTCAAGTGAGCTTTTACACTTAAAACACGGTGGCAAGACCATGCAGAAACAGCAACTGCCCATGACAGAGCTAATAATGTTCCTCTTTCCCTGAAGCAGACCATGGGTGTTGAGCCATGGGACCAGGTGCCAGATCAGATATTAATGAGTGACTGAGCTATTGAGCAGCTCCGACGTTGTTGTCTGAGAGCTTGGGAGAGAACAGAACCCCAAGGAGGGAACTGCTCTTCTTTTCCAAAGGCAGTACAGTGTCCTAGCAAACCCTATACTGATTTTACCACAAGATTACAAGAAGCTATTAAAGGACAGATAAATAGTCTCGAAGCTGCTGATACTATTCTTCAGCCACGGCCATATGAAAATGCCGGTGCTGATTGTAAAAAAATTGATTGCACCATTTAAAAGGTATGGGAACATTACCAGACTATATTAAGCTATGCCAAGGAGTGGGGACAGAGTCCTGTAAAGCTGATTTGTTAGCTCAAGCAATGGCTGCTCTGACCACAGGAAAATTTAAAGGACAATGATTCTACAGTGGGCATACAGGACATGCTAAAGCTCAATGTAGGCAACAAGGAAAATTCTCTCTGCAAAATGTAAGACATAAGCTACCAGGACAGTGTCCTAAATGTAAAAAAGGAAATCATTGGGCAAACAAGTGTCATTCCAAATTCCACAAGGATGGATCCCCCTTCAGGAAACTTATTTCAGGGAAAGCCCTCAACCCTGACAACAAGGGGCCTAATTCTCCCTTAGCACCTAGCATTCAGACAAATGTACCATTTTAAATAAATGTACCATTTTAAATTTAAACTTAAATTAAATGTACCATGCTTTGCCTGGTAGTGCTGGATTAGATCTCCCCATTTCCAAAGATCATCTCAATGCCTGCCAAGTTTCCCAATAAATTTCATATAGGGTTTTTGGCCCTTTACCAAAGGGAACCACTTGGTTACTTTGGGGCAATCTGGCCTCAACTCAAAGGGATAATTAGTCCACACCGGTGTCATTGATTCGGATTCTAGTGGTGAGATTTCAGTGATGATAACTACTGTGGCTCCATACATTTTCAAAAAGGAGACTGCATTGCCCAGTTGCTACTTTTATCCTCTTTCTGGAGTCAATTTAGAAACATGGAAAGAAACTCTAATGGGTTTGGAAGCACTGGGAAAACCAGGGCATACATATGACTGAGAAAATTTACCTAGATAAACCGATTTGCTGTTAAAATACAAGAGAAAAGAATTTCCAGGTCTAATTGACAATGGAGCTGATGTCTCAGTCATAAGCTTATTACATTGGCCTAATGAATTGCCATATAGTCCGTCTTCTTGTATTATCATGGAATTGGGACAGGCTGGCAATGCACGTCAGAGCTCTAATCTTTTCTGTGAAGGACCTGAAGGTCAAAGGGCTATATGCAGCCACATATTGTAGACTTGCCTATTACCTTTGGGGTTTGAAATTTACTAAGTCAGTGGGGAGCATCTCTGGTTATACTTTCCCCTAAGCAGGATTTCCAGATATTTCACTGAGGGCCACTGCTCCTGAACCCATTACATTAAACTGGAACAGTAACAAATGTATTGGGGGGAACAGTGGCCCTTAACCCAAGAGAAACCACTAGCTTTCCGATCCCTCATTGAGGAACAGGTAAGAAAAGGACATATTGAAGACCCTCACAGTCCTTGGAATTCGCATGTCTGTGTAAGGAAAAATCAGGAAAGTGGAGATTTTAACAGACCTGCCCATGGTTAATTCTGTTATCCAACCCTGGTGTCTCTCCAACCCAGACTGCCTTTACCTAATTCAGTTTCACGTGAATGGCCAGTAATTATCATAGATTTACAGGACTGTAAATTTTGTACTTTATACCACTTGCTAAGGAAGATTGTTGCTGTTTTGCTTTAATATCCCCAGTGTAAGTTTAAAAGAATCAGCCAAATGATATCAATAGAAAGTTGTAACACAGGGAATGTTCAGTAGCCCTACTATCTGTCAGGAATATGTGGCAAAAGTTACACAGCCAGTCAGAGATCAATTTCCACAAATTTATCTTACCCCTTTTATGGATGATATATTATGTGAACTCTTGAAAATGTACAATTGCAGGACATTTTTAATATGCTTCAATTGCAATTTGAAAAATAGAAAGTAATTATAGCTCTGGGAGAAGATACAAACCACCACACCTTTCTCATTTTTGGGTTCATTGTGGGCAGGACCTCAAACCCCAAAAGATTCAAATCTGTAAATACAAGATTACGACCTTAAATGATTTGCAAAAATTATTGGGAGACACTAATTGGGTAAGACCTAGAATTGGAATTCTCACTTAGCTGTACAGCATTTATTTGCCTCTCTGGAGGGAGATCTTAACTTAAAGAGCCCTAGGACCATTTCTAAAAAGGGCTTAGAAGAATTACAATTTGTTGAAAACCAGTTCAGTCAATGCAGACGGATAGAGTCCAGCCTAAAATACCCTTAGATTTTCATATTCTTCATGTCCCCACATATACCCACTGGACTAATTATCCAGTAAGAACTAATCATAGAATGGATTTTTCTTCCAAGTAATACTGTTAAAACACTCATGACCTATATAGACCATATTAGTAGCATTATTCAATTGGGAAGAAAAAGAACTTGTCAAATACAGGGATATGATCTGAAGATTATTTTTTTGCCTTTAAATAAAATACAAATTGAAACAGCACCAGAATAATTTAAATTGGTGAATTGCCCTCAGTGGCCTTCCTGGAAACACATCATTCCATGACCCCTCTTTATCTATTATTTCATTTCTAAAGCACAATGCTTTTGTGCTTCCTAAAATTACCTCTAAAAATCCAATCACATGTGCCCCTACTCACTTTTCTGATGGCTCTTCCTAAGGCAAAGCATGTTACATGGTCTGACCTCAACAATCCAATCTACTTCCAGTCTCTTGGCACAAAAATCACAGTTAATGAGTTATATTGCATTGTTTCAAGATATTTCTTCTGCATTTAATTTGTTTTGTGATTCTTTATAAACAGCGTATGTTTTACAACATATTAAAACTGCTATTTCTACATTGGATATCCCCTTCCACTCGTTATTTCATCATTTACGATCCCTCATTCATCAACATTCTGCCCCTTTCTATGCAACTCCTCTGGAGTCACCATGGCCTTCCTGGGACATTAACGAAAGGTCATGAAATAGCTGCCCCTCTCATCTTCTCAGCGTTTCAGGAAGCATCCAATTTTCACTCTCTTACACATGCAAACCAAAAAGGACTTGGACACAAATTCTCTATTACTAAAGAACAAGCAAATTCTATTGTCCACTCCTGCCCTTCTTGTGCCCCGCCGCCAATCCACCCACACAGCCAGTGGGCGTCAACCCACGATGCATAACTGCAAAAGAAATATGGCAGATGGATTGTCACTCACATCCCCTTCATGTGGAAAACAGTCATCTGCTCTTATCAATGTAGATACACCTTCCCGCTTTGTATGGGCTACACTCAAATGGGAGAAGTTGCTGCACATGTTCTTAGACATCTCATTCCGGTTTTGTGGTCACGGGAATGCCCAAAGTTACAAAAAACCGATAGTGCACTCGCTAACATTTCATGTAAGCTACAATCCTTTAATTTTTGGAGTATTAAATATTCCCCAGGCATCCCATATAATCCTCCAGGACAAGGACTTGTAGCGCAGGCTAATGAAATATTAAAATTACATTACAAAAAAAAAGGGGGGGAATACGAGGTTCTCCTCAAGAAATACTAGCACAGGGGCACCTGGGTGGCTCAGTGGGTTAAGCCTCTGCCTTCGGCTCAGGTCATGATCGACTCGGGTCCTTTGATGGAGCCCCGCATTGGGAATCTCTTCTCATCAGGGAGTCTGCTTCCCCGCTCTCTCTGTCTGCCTCTCTGCCTACTTGTGATCTCTCTCTGTCAAATAAATAAATAAATAATCTTTTAAAAAAAGTATTAAAAAAAAATACTAGCACAACTTTTATTCTCTCTTACTTTTTGAATCGTGATGATACAAACACTGCAGCAGGAGAAACAATTTTGGTAAACAAAAATGCCGATATGTCCTCCAGTCTTGTAATGTAGTCACCTGGGGAAAAGGATATGCATGTGTATTGCCTGACAAGGCCGTCGACCCCGTATGGGTGCCCTCTCGTTTCATAAAGATTTGTCATGAGCAAGAGGAAAAACTTCAGATTCAAATCAGTCCCACCGATCATCTGCTTCGAGGGACTCAGACTACAGAACACCAAAATCACAACACCAGGGAGGAACAGAGTGAAGATTCCAACATGGGGTCAGATAAAGGAGTTGGCAACAAAAGCAAAGGAAGTTCTGGCACCCATTCAGCCCTAACAACATGGCAGTAACTATGATGGCCCTCATCACGGTAGCTGTTAGGTTTTCATGGATTTTATGTACAAATAGATAACTTATTGGCCATATGTACCTAATCCTCCCCTGCTCCGTCCAGTAGAGTGGGGAGAAGATACACCAATTTATTTGAATGCCTTGAAATGGGTACTTGGAATATTTGATCCTAGATTGCCATTATTGCCCCAAGAGGAGGGCACAAACATTAATCTTTCCTTGGGATAGCAAAATAGACCGGTATATATCACCAATCATTCCAGTTGTCTTATCCCTGATGATCAAAGATGGCTGGTGGCCTCTCCTATTAATAATAGTCTGAATAAACATCAATTACATCTACTCTCCACTGAAGAATTCCGAGCCAGTGAGTATCAGGGTCCTAGCTGTAGCATAGCAGCATCCTCTATTCCCAAATGCAGACCAGATGTGGTCTGAGAAGGGAATCTGCCCCTTGTGGGAGTATTGTCAAGCTTCTCACCCTAGTCATTATTAATGATTCCTACGGAATGACATGGGACTGTCCCCTAAGGGGATGGCAGTCACCAAATGCCCTGGGAGACCCTGCTCCTCTCATTAGAACTTAAAATAGTGAGTTTCTAATCATGTTACCTTACCACAAACCCCAACTTGGAGAAATGCTTCTCTGGTCTGGCATGGGCAAGGAGTTTCAGCGCCATCCCCTTTTGTTGATTATCTAAAAGGGAAAAGAATTTATGGAAGGTCACCACCGCTTTAAATCACCTTAGAGTTCGGAACGTATCTTATTATCAGTCGGATCATTATGCATTTGCCTTTTCCCTGATAAGAATCGGTGACAGCATTTCTCTAAGTTACAGATAACTTAAGGAAAAGGTGTCTTTCATCTGGAAGAGCAAACATTAGAGAACCAGCAATGTTTAAAATGAGACAAAACATTAAGAGACATAATATTATAATCTTTTAGTTCATTTAGTCCCATGTTACTAATTCTGGTTTAGTTTGAATGCAGCTTTTACTCCTGGAAATTCTTACCCATTTCAGTCCCAGGATTTTTAACTTATCATATACCTGTATTTGTTCTGAAAGTTTTTTATATGAATCTCCTTTAAAACAAAACTTATTTTATAAGAGAATAAAACAAAACAGAGAAACTGGGTTTTCTCTGGGCAGGCAAAGATAAAACTATGTATATTTTCTTTTTAACAGCAGATTAATTAATGAGTTAGCATTTTATCCTGTTTGGTTAAGACCTAAATGTCCATAATTTAATTCTACTTGTCATCCAACCAAAACTTTAAACTTTCAGGTTACCAAAGACTTTGAAAGCTACTTTAGCAATTACCCATTAAAACTTTGAGACAGACAATTAACCATCAATTCAGTCATCTCTTTGCTAACAGATTTTAACAAATAACATGAGCTTATTTGACCTTCAGTACACCCTGACAGAATAAAAGCTTCACATTTACTGCTGTAACTTCAAAGATATGTTTATCTTAATTAAACCA
The DNA here is from genome assembly GCF_010015895.1 of Lontra canadensis. Lineage (NCBI taxonomy): Eukaryota > Metazoa > Chordata > Mammalia > Carnivora > Mustelidae > Lontra > Lontra canadensis. Next base: position 69,558 of record NW_022631346.1, read on the forward strand.
GCAAACTTAACTTAGTTCAAATACAGATTTACGTTCCACCTGGCCCATTCTGCTTTGAATGTTTACCTGAGACCCGGGTGGGAAGATCCGGAGTGGGGGTTGTTAGGTCTACGGGGGTGCTCTTCTTGTTTCCCGACAGTGAAGAACAGAACAAAGTGCCATCAGAAGGCAGAAAAAGGGTCTCTAGTTTTAGAGCTCATCAGCCCCAACAGAGGAGCAGATGCCATGTTTTCCCGCCAGCAAGGAGGAGGGGGTAGGCAGTCCATATCGGGCCAGAGAAGACAGGGAATTTCCCCAAAACAAAGGGAGTTTCGGCAGCTGCTTGGAAATATTCCTTACAGTCTCTGTCTCGAGTTAGTCTAACCCCATTTGGCTTCAGTTATAGCCATTAACACAGGAGATGAGTGAGGGAGAAGCCCCCACATCTATATAGGAGGAACAGAGAGAGATAAAGTCAGAGTCCCCTTTGCTAGGGATGGCCCAGTAACCTGGGTATACTAGAAGAAGGCTTATTTACATAATTATCTGCAAGGCCCTTTTAGAGACCTTGGGCCCTTTTTGCTTCATAAGGGCCTGCAAAGCGGTCATTAAGAAGACCTCTTCCATAGACTGCGACTGCATATTATTTTACTCCTGTTGTGGCCCTGAACAATCCAGGCTCCTCTTACCTGAATATTGGTAACAACTTACCTTTTATGCGCGCTCCTCCTTAATTTGCTCACGTCCCTGTTCGGGCACCACTTGTCACGGCCGGCGCGACAACACGACCAGGGTCGAGAGGGTAAGAGGATGGTGAGACGAAGACGAGATGTAAAGAGATGGGGACAGGAGGGACACAGTGGATGATGTCCAAGCAGTGCCAATTTTATTCAAGGCTGTGAGGCATTATATAGCTAACAGAAACAATCATAAGAAAGTATCTATTTTTAGCTGATTACTAAAGAGTTTGCAACATGCACAGAAAACCCTTCAAGCTTTCCCATTATCTATTTCCCAAGTACCAATAGCAGACCCTCTGGCACCAGATGTATTAACTTCAAGGCTACTCAAGACATAGTTTATGTAAGCATAACACAATCTTACAATGGTGTAGTTTGTGGCCTGTGCAAGGACAGCACAATCCCACAATGGTTTAATGAGCAGACCTGTTTTGCCCATTCCAGATAAGCACATGCAGGCAACCATGTTGGCGAGTCTTACGATCCATAACTCAGGCCCTTTCTCAAGCGCTGCTCAACTTTCCATTCATGGGGTTATTAACCTTTGGGCTTCCAGGAGGTGTGAGTCGGGGCCAGGTTTGGTCTCTTAACTCTAGCCCAGTCCGCAGCTACCTACAATTAACAAAAAGGGGGAAATGTAACCATCCCTCAGAATGATAGACTGCTTAAAATATCACTAATGAGAAATTGTACTGGTCACGCAAGCATGCTTCAAGATGACCTTGAGAAAACATGTGCTAGCAGCAGGCCTCCGGTGGAGAGTAGGATACACATCCTTGAAGCCCAGCAGCTGGGGATGCCCTGGTCGCTCAGGGTGGAACATCGCCTGTTTCCATTTTCCATTGTCTCCCCTGCCTCATTAAAGCCTGCTGTTAGAGTTATTCCTTTCTGTGCCCTTGCTCAACTATAAATTCCATGCTGCTGGGACAGGCACACCCTACTCTGTTTACCTACAAGGCTATGATCGATATAAGACTCACATTCCTTCTGATTGACCTACAAAACCCATGACTAATGTATAACCTCCTCCTTTGTTGGTTGTTATCTTGTATCTAATAAATACGGGACTGAGGCATTTTTGGGGGTGACAGTCATTTCAGCTGTGGTCCCTGCTCCCTCCCTCTCACAGGTGACTAGTTTGCACCTCATTCTTCTCCCCAGTGCCATCAGGAAGCAGCACCCAAATGCCTGGCAGAGGGAAGAGATGCAGTGAGGGAGGCCTGGTGCTTGTATGAAGTGGGATGTCACTCAGCGCTCAGGGAGCTGTCACACCCTCAAGGCAAACCTGTTCTCCTTTGCCCTGAGTCACAATCTTTGATGCCAGACCCATACTCTAGGCCAGGAGTGTCTGTAGATTGCCCTAGGGCTGTGAAGCAAAAAGATTCTGTGGGGTCCCCAGTGGGAGAGAAGCAGCACTTCCAATAGGCAAGGGTGAGTCTCCCTGCTTCTACCTCCCCAGGCCAGTGTTCTCTCAGGCCCATCCCCAAAACTGAAAACCTACTCTCACTCTTCAAGGGTCCATCCTTCTAGCCCTATGCCCTCTGCTGGGCCACAGGAACCTGGAAACAATGGAGTCTGGCTTCCCATCCCAGCGCCCATTTGACTCCCAACTTCTGCACGCTTGACCCATAGAAGAGACTCAGGAAAGGTATGCAAAAAAACTAGAACAAGGCTTTGATTAATGAAATGGAGAATACTTGGAGGTTCTGGGAAGAACATAGGGAGAAGGGAGGGGGAACCTATGGGCAACAGCAGTAGTTCCGTGTGCTGTGGGACTGGAGGTCAAAGGGACACAGGTCTCCGTGTACTGTCCCGAGGCCCATAGCCCCTGGGATCATGGATAATGGCCTCAAGCCCCCACCTTTGTGCAAAATGCTGGGTCAGGGATTGGGAAGTTTCCGGAATGTTGGCTGGCTGGCTGGGAGCCCAGTTTTGCTCCAGGATAGCAGAAGTCAGGGTGAGATTTGTGTCTGCCATTCCATACCAGTCTTGCACCGGTGTCCCCTGGAGGGAAAGGCAACACCGGCCACTTCTCCAGGAAGCTACTGGCACAGGCAAGCATCTGCCTTTGGGGCCCCAAGGGAGTGGGCTGTGATGTGGAGGAAGATGGCTTGTTGCATGGCTCGGCTCATTTGCATCCAGTCAAGCCCTGGGCAGGGGATGAGGGGTTCTTAGTGGCAAGGCTGCTCTGGGTCCTGCTGACCAGCAAGGCAGGGCCACTAGGAGGAGAGGCCAGGATGACCCGTCTCTGCAGGCGGCCTTGCTGGCAGTTCTGCAGACATCTGAGCTGGACCTCTGCTTGTTCAGGTGCCTGGGGATGTGACTGAAGGGAGGGGCACTCGGGGCTCCTGACACGGGCTGGTTTGTCATGCTGGCTCCAGCGGTCCCTGATGGGATGCTGTGGCATGGGCAGCCCCCTTTGTTTGGGCCCAGACTTGCTCCGGAGCCCTGCAAGCCATTTGGGGCCCCGCTGGTTCCTGCTGTGATGCTGAGAGCCCCAGAGCTGGAGCACAGATCTGCGACATCATCTCTTCTCCCCAAACCTGAGGATGCTGGAAAAAGCCCTGCGCTGATGGGGACTGCCCTTGTGCTGCCAGCTGTGGGGCAGGGCTGCTAGGTGGTGGGCCCAGCATGGGGCACCACGCCTGGAACTTAGGGGGCAGCTGCCAAGCCAGGGGCAGTGGCCATGCCAGGGGCGAGTACAGCAGGGGAGGCAGCTGAGCCTGATTGGGCACTGTGATGGGAGCCCCAGGAGGCAGATGCGGGTAAGGGAAACATATAAGCTGCCCAGGTGCTGCTGCACAAGGATAGCTGGGCTAGAGCTGTGCTCAGGGACTGGACTGGGTCTAGAGGCTGAGCTGCCGGCTATCCATGCTGGGGAGAGCTGTGAAGGTTGCTGGCTCCAGGTCACTGCCCACCAACAGCCCCGAATGGGGGCTGGGCAGTGGATCCCAGGTTGCCACTACCCCTAGGCAGCGCAGGCAGCCTGGGAGACTGTGACTGAGGCCATGCTGTCCCTGGAAGGCATCAAAATGGTACTGTGGGACTGGAGGCCAAAGGGACACGGATCTCTGTGTACTGCCCCAATGCCTGTGGCCCCTGGGATCACAGACAAGGCCTCAAGCCCCAACCTTGGTGCAAAATGGTGGGTCTGGGATTGGGAAGTTTCCAGAATGTTGGCTGGCTTGCTGGGCACCTGCTTTTGCTCCAGGACCACAAAGGTCAGGGCTAGATTTGTGTCTCCCATTCCACAGTAATCTTGCGCCGGTGCCCTGGAAGGAAGGGCAACACCTGCTACTTCTCCAGGAAGATATTGGTTCAGGTGAGCATCTGCCTCTTGGGCCCCAAGGGAGTGGGCTGTGATGTTGAGGAAGATGCTGGGTAGATGGAAAGGAACTCCCACTGCAGCCAGGGTGAGACCCAAAGAGGAGAGGCTGGGAAGGTGGGGAGCAGTATGTGGGAGTGACCTGGGTGTCAGAGGCTGGCTGGGGAGCCAAGCCTGTAGAGGTTCTGCTAGAGGGGCTGAAACTGACAGCAGAGGGGATGGGGAGGCTTGTGGAAGGAGAGGCACCAGGACCCGTGCTGGGAGGGCATCTCTGGGAGGAGAGGACAGGAGAATCTACACACATGGGGCTGGGGGACTCCATTCTGGGGGTACTAGGAGCCCTAGGGAAGGCACAACTGGCATCTGCTACCACTGTGCCCATAGGGCCCGCTGGGCCTGAGGCCTTGGCTTGAAAGCAGACTCCACCCTCCCCCCCAATTCAGAGGAGAACCCTTATGGGCTTCATTACACAGGGGGACAGGGCCTCTGCAGCAACTTCAGGAGCAGGACAGCCAGGAGTTGGGCTTCTCACTGCACAGCCCAGTCCTGTTGCCAAGCTGGGAGCAGGACTAGAGGGATTTGGGGACTGGGCAGCCAGGGCACCCAGGGAGTCCTGCTTCCCCCCACAAGTCTCCCTCTGTGCATTCAGGCTGGGGGCTGGAGGGACAGCTGGCAGGGGAGCAGGCGGTATAGCAGGCAGGACCAAGGCACTGGATGGCCACCTGGGGCCACAGCTGCAGGTGGCCTCTGTGTCCCCTCGAAGAGCATCTTGGATGCGCTGGAGAGCAGCTCTCTTTTCTTGGTCCAGGTCCTCAGCAGTGACTCAAAACCCCAGCTCAGGGGGTGACAGCAACCTCAGAGGTTCCCCTCACTTGTGTGGCAGCAGAGGAACCTTGTGTTTTGGGGACCTGGAACAGTCAGCTAGGGGCGAGCAGTTCCTCTGTGTTGTTTTCTGCCCAGTGGTGGTATCGGCATCCTTTTCCAGCTGGTTCTTCTTCTGGCATAGTGCGGACGCTCCAGCAGGACACAAGGGGCTCCCTTTGCTGACTTTTTTGGGGGTCCTCGGGGCCCCACGGCCTGGCTTGTGGCCAGACTCCTCTTCCTCTCCACCAGGCGGAAGCCCCTGGGAGGCACCCAGTTCTTCATGTCTGTTCATCCCTATCCAGTGCTCCAAGGCACGTTAAGAAGGAGGGAGTCTTCTCTTCCCTGTCCCGTAGTTGGGGATGCTGAGACACGCAGATGGTTCACTGCCTGTCCCAGGTCACCCAGCTGGTAGGCCGGTGCCAGTCTGAGTCCACGCTGAGAGCTGGGTCCTACAGGCTTCCAGGCCTGGCTAGAAATCAGGCCCGGCTAGAACTCAGGCCCTGACCTGCCCTCATCAGTGTAGGTCTTAGAGCTTGCTGGAGAAGGGTGGCAAGGGGGAGAAGGTGCTGAGCAGTCCCCACACTGGGCCTGGGGCCTGAGCAAGGCCCATTCCCTGCACCCTGGCTGTGACCCCGACAGCTACATTTGCAGTGTGGTCCAAAGGCCGGGTGGACCCCTGACCAACTAGGACCCGCTTTTGCCTCTCTCCCAGGAATTACGACTTGGGCTTTAAGGATGGTGGCCTGAGCATGCAAGAAAGGTATATACACTCGGGGGCTGAGAGATGATACTGACTGCCCTGGGCACAGTGGCAGGTAGTTGGGAAAGATGGGGCAACAAGCAGAGAGAGAAGCAGAGAAGGGAGAGCACTACAGGGGCAGGGTGGGAGGGGAGAGGAACAGAGGGGACTGACAACAGTCATATACATGCACATGCACACACAGACAAGGATGGGTAGGAAAGAGGAGAGGAGCGGAGACCCAGGGATACAGTGAGGCCATACAAATCCTGCCCTCTCCTGCTGGCTGCACATCAGGTCCCCAATGAGTAGGTCACCCCCGCTGTGTCCTAGTCAGTCCCTTCCTCATCCGCATAGCAATTGGGTGGGTCCCTGCTGCTGCTTGCACGAGTGTGTGGCATCTACTGTCCCCTATGTCCAGGGCTGTCCTGGTACCAGAGCTTTCATCTGCTCAGGGCTGAACCTACAGCAGGGGCACACAGAGAAACTTCAAGCAATGATTGCTCCCAAGGGCACAGAGATGCTGCTGGGGGCTCAGGAGGCTGAAAACTTGGCCTGGAAAGAGAATTTATTTCCCTAGTGGTTTCCTGCTCAAAACGATCCCCCCCGCCCCGGGCCAGGAGCCAGCTGTTTTTTTGAGACCTCACCTTCCTGACTCCCTGCCAACCTTTGCCCCAGGCTTTCCAAGTTGCTCTTCCATACATTATGGTGACACTTTGGCAACCTTCCTTCTCCCCTGAGACCTGCTGCTTGCTCTGCCACCTCTTAAGACACCCATCATTTCTAGGATACTAGTGTGGATGAGGCAGAGATGTGATCAGGACAGTCTCCCTTTTCCAGAAGGTGAATGAATACTGGGTTGACCAGGGCTCTCTGACATGGTAGTGAAAATATGAACCCCAAAAAGCTAGAACTCATCACGCACTGATCCTGTACCACAGTCTCTTAGCACTGATCAGCTCCTGAAACACCCACAGCACCCTGTGAAGTAAGTTCCCATCCTCCATGTGAAGAAACTGAGTCTCAGAGAGATAATTGGACCCGTTCAGAGTCACACAGCCTGGGACAGGACAGGCTGTTCTTGGAATCCAGCTTCTGAAATTCAACTGCCAGAGGTTTGACCCTTATATTATCCTACTCCCCAAAGCAGTTGCTATTTCTTGAGCTTCTACTGTGTTCTGAACCTTGGGCAAGGCTTGGAGAGTACAGAGAGGAAGAAGACAGAACCATGCTCGGAGTGCCTGGTTATGCGTGCTCACCATTGGGAATCTTGAGGATCTGGCCAATGTGTCCCCAACACCGAGCATGGAGGCTGGCACACAGTAGGGCCTCTCAATTCATGGAAACTGAATAAAGGTTGAAGTGCTGCACGTTATACAAGAAGGAGCGGGTCAGCCTTCTTTTTTTTTTTTCTTTTAGTCCATAAAAGGGAAGGAAGGCATGATAGTCTGGTGACATCCCCGTTGTCCCATTAAGGCATTTCTCAAAGGTCCACTTCCTTGGATGGCTGGCTCAGCCACACTTGCTGTCCCCAAGGTACTTCCCACTCTGGAGTTGCTGTTCTTCTGTGAAGCAGTGGCCCAAGGACTGTCTTTCGCAGGGGATCTGCTTAGAGATTTGCTGCCTGGTTCACACATCTTTCTTTTTTTTTTTTTTTAAGATTTTATTTATTTATTTGCAGAGAGATCACAAGTAGGCAGAGAAGCAGGCAGAGAGAGAGGGAGAATCAGGCTCCCCACGGAGCAGAGAGCCCAATGCGGGGCTCGATCCCAGGACCCTGAGATCATGACCTGAACCGAAGGCAGAGGTCCAACCCACTGAGCCACCCAGGCACCCCCACACATCTTTCTTAATATCTTTGGAAAGCATTTCCCTTGATCCCGTGTGCACTACACCCAGCACCCTGCCAGGAGCAGCTCCACACCCAGCCATTGCAAGCACACTGACCCAAATCCTGAGGCTGTTGACTGGAGGTCTTGCAGCAGCCGCCTAATCTCCAGGCCGTGCGCACCTCTGGGGGTCCTGAGTGCACATACTTCAGAGACTTGGGCACCCTTGAGTCATGAACACCTGGGCAGCAGTGCTTGGCCTGCAGAAAGTGCTCAGGAATGAGGAGATATGGGCAGTGTTGGCACAAGCAATAATGTTTCAGAAAAATCACCAAGTGGAGAGCCATGTGAAGGAGGGGGAAATGCAGGAGACAGACAGCACGGGGGCGTCTGACTGGGGCCTTTTCCCCTCATCTAGGGGTAAGCTGTGCCAGGATAGACATGACAATATGCAAGGAAACTCTAAGCACCTGTGGGGTCAGGGAGAGGACCCTGGGATGCACACGGTTATCGTGGCAACCTCCCCAAGCATGGGCTTCAGCCCTCGCAGGGGAGGGTTTGTCGCCTCCTGCCTGAGGATCCAGAATTGGGGCCAGAGAGATTTTCATGCCCTATCAGGGCTCCGTGCCACAGAGGGGAGAGACCCCAGGAACCGGCTGACCCAGTGCGATTCAACCTTAGACAACTCTGGAGTGTGAGTTGGGCAGTCCCACGCAAACTTTCTGACTCTCCATCTGAGCTCAGCCATCCAGAGCCAGGTGTTCACATGTCCCAGGTATTGTTTGCTCCTTTCTCATCTCTCTTTCTTTTTTTCTCACAAGAGAATAAAGGACAAGAGTTTCTTCAAAACCACTTCCTGCTCTTGCTCTCGGTTCTCATGGGGCGTCAAGGCACAATTTTACTACAGAGGAATATGGAGAAACCTTCACCTGGGGGCTTGGAAATGTACACACAACTCAAAATATATTGAATTTTAAAAAGCAGAAGTAGTTATTTCAGGGTTCAAATCCTAAATCATGCTACAGCTAGTGGAAGGAAAAACACAGATAGGACATCTTTGAGAGTGGAAAAGAAAATGAAGGGCTTCAGCCAAAATAATCTGCACTGTGTCCATTGAGACAATCAAGAGGAAAAAGCTCTAAGTTAGTTTAGGGGGAGAGGGGGCAAAGAGTAGGTCTAGTTTGTTTTAATTATATGTAAGTTCATCAGAAATAACTTTACAACAATGAACTTGGAAACAGACGAGATCTCTGATCTCTACCAATAGACAAATGACATAAAAATGGTTGCAGGCAGAGGAGAGGACTCCCCCCACCACATGGGGCCACTGATGGCATTGAAGGATGAGGCCATGGTCTGGAGATGATGCAGGGAGAGACCCTGCAGGCGGGGGTGAGTGGGAATGGAGGCTTGTCCTCCCTGGGGAGCGCGCAGGCAGGCCCCCGCTTCTCTGGCCAGAACACCCTGCAGGAATGAGCTTCAGAGCCATCAACCTCTCTCAAGAACCACGGGCCCAGGTGTCCTCTCCGACCTTGTGTGCTCCCATGGGCCCAGTGATTCCAGGGCTTGCAGTGAGTGTCTCCTACTTGTACCGGCCAGGAGATCCACGATCTAGCTGTGTTTCACTGTTGTGCAAAACATGAGAAAGAAGGAACACATCAGAAGGAATTCAGTTGGCAAGTCAGTGACCAAGGAGAATGTCTCAAATGTAGGGACTTTGGAAGCAGTGCCAAAAGACTTGCTTAGTGAACAGAGCAATGTGAAGAAGTCTGTATGGTAAAATCCAGCGTTGGGGGGAAAAAAAATTGTGTGAAAAGATCTATAGAGATATACTTGATCATGCATTGAGAATTTATGGAGTTCTACCCAAGTACACACTATTAGAGGCTACCTCTGGGTTGGAAAAAGGGAGACTTAACTTTTCATTATATATCTTCTAGACCATATTTTGTTTTTAAGCTTTCAATTTTAAGTAATCTCTGCCCCCAATGTGGGGCTCAAACTTACGACTCTGAGACGCAGTCACATGTTCCTCCGCCGAGCCAGCCAGGTGCCCCTAGAATATAAACTTTCATGAGGGAAACTTTTTTTAAAAGACACTCTTTCAGGGGCACCTGGGTGGCTCAGTGGGTTAAAGTCTCTGCCTTCAGCTAAGGTCATGATCCCAGAGTCCTGGGATCGAGCCCCGAATCGGACTCTCTGCTCAGTTGGGAGCCTGCTTCCTCCTCTCTCTCTCTCTCTCTGCCTGCCTCTCTGCCTACTTGTGATCTCTGTCTGTCAAATAAATAAATAAAATCTTTAAAAATAAATAAAAACAAAAACAAAAACACTCTTTCTTCCTATCTTGTCTCCCAGCTACCGTAATCGCAGGAGGCCCCATGGAGCCCAGCAGTACTATAAGAAATGTTGTATCAGGTGTGGACCACCTCTACCTCAAAGCTAACTATGTAGTCATTCCTTCCATCATTTCCAAAAAGTTCCATTCATTTCTGTTTCAAACTGGGAATTCTGAAGACAGGCAAGTCTTCTCCTAGAGTAATAGGATGTATGTCTTTTGTGTTTCAGAAATCCCCCAGTGTTCCTGCCTTCCATCCGGGGCTTCAGGGTTGCCATGAGCCCACCCTCCCATGGCAGGGGGTGTCCTTGCATGGACTCCCCAGCTGAGGCTCTCCACAGCGGGACAGAACCTGCCCAGCTGCTGAGGTCCACCTGTGGCAGCTGTGCACTTGGCCTGAGGCCTCTCTGTGGGCCACATGCTGTCCACGCCTAGAGCAGTCCTGCGGGAGGACTGGAAACTCGTCCACCATCAACGGATACTTTGTAGCATCCTCAAAATGTGATAGCTCAGATCCCTTGTACAAGCAGGGGAATCTTCAGTTCCCAGTACTGAAATCTAGGCATTTTCCTTACCAGTATTTCAGTACTTCTGAAACCTCACAGAAGTGGAAAAGGCACATTAACAACAGGAAAATTTAACATATTACAAAGCAATATTCCCAGGGCCTCCATATTATGTGAAAATACAACATTGGTTGTTTTGTTTTGTTTTTGTTTTTGTTTTGGCTCACTGTTATGCAAAATCATTTATTATGCACTGAAAATCAGGGCCCTGCTGCCCCTGGGCTGCTGCCATCACTCACTCACATGCCAGACAGCCAGACCAAGCCTTGCACCACTTGTGCCTGCTTCCTGCTAGGCCTGCCTGCCTGAGGACAGACTCACGGTTCGTCACCCACCCTGTCAGCCCAGCTTTGCAGATTATTTAGGGGCTCATAGCCAGTACAGAGTTGCAGGGAGCAGGGGCTTGAGGGCCTTGTATTGTGTGGTGCTTCCCTTCTGTGCGGGAGAGAGGCCAAGGAGTTATTTCAGACACAGCTGTGAACCTGCTTCAAAGACAGTCTGTGTGGCCAGGGAGCAGCAGGACGACCCACCACCCTGTACAGGAAGACTGGAAGGTGGGTTTCTGAAATCCTGAACTGTAGTCCCATTGGTAAGAGTCCAACAGTTTGCTTTGATGAAAGATCCTCTGTATTTGAACATGCTTTCCAATTGTTCAGTAATGGGAGTCCCAACATAACATGACTCACGTGGTTTTATATGTGGGTGTAGGTTTTTATCTATCCGTGAGAAAAAATGAGAAAATTCTTTGTTTTTAGAGGTTGTTTCTCATACTTGAAGTCATCTCTACACCCAGTGTGGGACCCAAACTCAGAACCCTGAGATCAACCATCACACACTCCACAGACTGAGCCATCCGAGCAGCTCATCTTTTTAGAAGTTATTTCTAAAATTCTGCCTTAAAATTTTCTTGAAGATTTTATTTACTTATTTGTCAGAGAGAGATGGAGAGCACAAGCAGGGGAGAGGGGCCGAGGCAAAGGGAGAAACAGACTAGCCTTTGAGCAGGGAGACGGATGAAGGACTCTATCCCAGGAACCCTGGCATCATGACCTGAGGGAAGGAAGATGCTTAACACACTGAGCCATTCAGGAGTCCCAAAAATTCTGCCTTGAAATGTAACCTAGGCATTTATTTATTTATTTATTTACTAGTTTTATTTATTATTATTATTAATTTTTAATTTATTTTTAAATTAAATTAAATTTACTTATTTTCATTTATTTTATTAATTTAATTTTTAATTTAATTTTATTATTTATGTTTATTATAATTTTTTATTTATATTATTATTATTTAGTATTTATTTTATTTTATTATTTATCTATTATTTAAGGACAAGCTTAGGGGAGTCTGTGACACTCACCAGGCCCCCCATGAGCCTGCTGTCTGGGACTGTAAATAGGAACATTTGCTGAGAGAACTGTAGACTGAGGTGAAAATGGCCCTCTGGGCATGTATCTAGGAACCTAAGGAATTAGAAATAAAGAACAGTCACTGATTAACTAAACCTAAATTTCCAGAGCTAAAAGCAGATCCCTCTGAAAATAGAGAATTCCAAAAATAAAGTGAAAATGAATAGCGAGAAAGTCAAATGACTCAAACATCAAAATCAAAAAGCCAAGGCATGTCCTGACTGAAACGAAGCAGAAGGCACTTGAAAGTAGTCACTCGAACATGGAAGTACTGATGTGACCGAAATAATTCAGAAAGGAAATAGGGTTTAAATACTGAATAAAAATAGATCTCAATGATTCTGAAGACCCACGTCCATTTTAAAAACTCAATTTATGCCCAGATTTGGCAAGGAGTGTGGCTGTGGTTCCCAGGGATGGCAGGCCTCCCACACGGGGAGCAAGGAACCAGAGCAGAGTCAACGTAGAGAAGGCCTGGGGCTGCGGAGGTGAGGGGTGAACACCCCAGTCAGGAGAGTGGGAGAAGAATGGCCACAGGATAGCAGGATGAGAGCTCTCGTGTTTATGAGCATTTCCCCAACACGTCGGAGAGAAACAGTGTGGCCTTGGAAATGCTTTCCTGAATCCTACTGCTTTCCACCCAGCTCACAGACAGAACTAGCACAAAAATCATGCTGGCAGTGTGCAACACCCACAGAGAGGGACCTCTGGGAAGGAGGGGTAAATGCAGAGTAACCCCCTCCAGGAAGGAAGAGTCCCCATCTACATGTACTTTCTGGGCTGTGTGGTACACTTCTGAAAAAAATGAGATAAAAGGCAGGAAGGAAGTGATAGAATGTATGAAAGGGCATCGTGAATCAGAAATGGAACACTCAGAAATAAAAACACAAAAGCCAAGACAGTAAGAGGAAAGGGAAAAGCCATTTCAGTGAAATTCAAAGCAGAAGATACACGGTGACAAAGAAGCCTGGAAGAAATAGAAAGCGAAACAGAGGAAACTATTGGAAAATAGAGTAAGCAAGAGATCGTGAGAGATTACTGAAGGCAACAGAAGCGGAAGCTATGCACAGACTCTGCGCTGTGAGGATGGAGGAGCCCGAGAGTGCAAAGCCAAAGCCAAGATATAAGGCAAAGAAGAAAACTTCTAAGCCCACTTTTGTTTGGAGCCTCGGGGAGCTCCAACCCTTGCAATGAAGAGAACACTGAACCTTGCCTTGCAATGAATCATGGCAGCCAATAGTCAAGGAAACTGAGTGGGCTTCAAGAAAAAGGACAGTCTTTGAGCATTTGGACTAGAAGAGCAAGTGACATGTACAGAAACAAAAATTACAATTTCATCAACCTTTTTTCAGAGAACTACTCTGGGCCAGAAGAACATCAGGCAACACTTTGCAGATACTCAAGGAAAGAACTGACGAGTTGTGAATTTCAGACTTATGGAGTGGACGTTCTCATATCCAAGGCATTGACGTCCACATCACCATGAGAGATCGAGGTTGATGATGTTCCCATGGTCCATGGGATGAACAGATGTCCAGGGAGAGCATCCTTAGACAGACATTGACATCAGAGCGGAGGGCAAATAGTGAATTGGCCAGCACTTTCTTCAGCTGGCCTGAGAGAGGGAAGGATCTCACTGGTGCCCTGAGTGACTGTGGTGATGGCTTTACAGTGATTTCATCACTTCTACATGTCCAGAGGGTATTTTGATACATGCGTGTTTTCTTTATAGGACATGTCTGAAAAGCAAGCAGCAGTACATAAATATTATTCCATAGAAAACCTTCCCCAGGACATAGAGATCATGTATCAAACACAGATACTGGATATAAACGATAAGCCCTACGTGTGTCCCACCTTGGGTGCAGCCATGAGGCTGTTCCTGCTCATTGTCCAGACTGTGACCTATGAGCCCAGTGTGACCACCTCCCCCACTGAGACCTGGGCCAAAGACTGCAGGGCCCCCCTTCCCAGCTGTCCAATCGGAAACTGGAAAGCACATACAGTTGCTGCAATGATGGGGGAGGCACAGAGATGGATGGAGGAGGCCCCCTGGGGTGGGTGTCAGGGACTCTGAAGACCCCACAGATTCTAGAAGGGGACCTTGGCCCTGATATCCCCAGAGTTCAGAGCTGCAAGGCTTGAGAGCCCTCACTGGTCTCAGCTCACTACGCTGTCTGTCAGCTGAGAGCCTCTACGAATGTCCCCTCAGGAGGGACTTCACCTAGGCATATGGTAGGGCAGTCTTCAAGTGACTGGTCCCCTGGACAGTGACGTGATATGCAGGAAAGGGGAGACTCCAGGCTTCAGTGGCCCTGATGACAAAGGGTGGGAGCGGTCACCCTGCCCCACCCCCTGCACACTAAGACCCATCATGAGACCAGCACAGTCAAAGTGCACAGTTCATGGAGCTCCTCCTTCCTTCCATGAATCCTTTCTCTTTCTAAAACCCCAGCCAAACCTGCAGGTGCTTTTAAAAAAAGGTATTATGCTATGGTAATGAAATATGTCGTTTCTCTCTAGTGTATTCCAACATGAAAGCTTGCCAAAACATGAACCTTTTTTTTTTTTTTTGAAGGATTTATATATTTATTTATTTGAGGAGAGAGCGCATGCACAAAAGAGGAGAGGCGGGGCAGAGGGAGAGAGAGACGCAGACTTCCTGGTGAGCAGGGAGCCCAACATGGGGCTCCATCCCAGGACCCTGAGATCATGACAGGAGGTCAAGACAGATGCTAGTGGACCAGGCCACCCAGGATCCCTGAAACAGGAGCCGATAACATGTGATCAAACCAGTTACTTGTACATTATTGAACAGCGGAATTGGAGAACAAATAAAAGGAATATAAGTCATTTGAATCCTGCTTCTTTAACTCTTTCCAGGGAAATAGGGCATGAAAACCGGCCTCAGGTGTCCCTTTTGTTCGACTACAGAAGAAGCTCTACTGTACAAGATCTACAGAAGAAGCTATTGGAGCTCACACTTCAGGTTGAGAAATGGTACCATCATGTGACCCCACGTCCCCCACATCAGGCGGGGAACCTCCAGTGTCCCCTCCTTGACACCAGCACTACCCCGGGCCCGCAGGGAGGCAGGGTGGGGGCAGGGGAGCTGCCTGTTTGCATGAACCCTGCGCTGCCTGTGTCTTCACACTTTTCGCAGGAGGCCTGATTTGGGGGAGTCAGAGCTATCCCCAAAGTCTGTTTGTTTAAAAATTTTACTTAGTATTTGAGAGAGAGGTCTTGAGTGCAAGAGCAGAAGGAAGGGGCAGATGGAGTGGGAGAAATAGACTCCCTACAGAGCAGGGAGCCTGATGCGGGGTTCGATCCCAGGACCCCGAGATCATGACCCGAGCAGACACTCAACCGACTGAGCCACCCAGGAGCCCCCAACCCCAAAGTCCTAATCGTATTTGGTGATTACCTGGGGGTGATCCCTGCAGACAGTAGCAGGTCGAGAGGGCAGAGCTGAGTCCCGCATACGGAGACTTTGAACAACTCCAGGGATGCTCTTCACACACACCACAACGAAGGTAAGCACCTCGAGTCCTGAGCATGGTGGCCCTACAGGGACCCAGAGCTATTGCTCGAGATTAAGCAACTGGTGGAGGATGGAGCCCAGCACCTCAAGGGTCTCATACGGATGGTGCGCTGAACCCCGGGAAGATGTTTCGGGGCATCCTTGAGTTGCCCACACAGATTATTACCATCCTCTTATCCCCACTTTTGTAGTCCCACACAATAGCAGCTCCCCCCCACCCTCGTCGGTTTATGATTTTCCTGAAGGGCCAACGAGAAAGTCAGGGAAGTGATGGAGAACATGTGCACTCGTTTGCCTTACCCTTTTAATCCCAAGCACTCTGCTTTGACATTTCCGCTTCCTGTTCTTCACCCAAAATTATTTCTCTCTTTCTCGTCTTGAATCCCAGGTTGACAACTGAAAGGAACAGAGGAATCGGCTTGTCAAGAGCCACCCAGGACAGGAAGACATCTGTGTGGGGAGTGCCCAGGGCAGAGGCAGACTTCCGGGATGGGAGGATCCTAGCAGGTTGGGTCCCCTTTCCTGACTGCCAGCCCAGCACCCTGCTGGGGCCACTCGGGGCTGCTCAGCAGGGTTCAGTGGTGGGACCAAAGGTCAGAAGCCGGAGCACTGCCCAGAAGTGGGTGAGGAGGGCAGCAGAGTGATGGTACAGACGCTGAAGATCCAAGGACCTCAGGTGCCTGACTGAGTGAGACCTGCACCTTCAGAAGGAGAATCACAAGAGGAGGGAACAGGAAGGAGCTCCAAGGAGGAGCTTATGGAGGGGAAAGAACAAATGCAAAAGACATGAAGCAGGAAATCATTCTGAGCACGATTTTGCTCCCGCTGTTGGAGTCTTTGAGATCCACAGAGTAGCCTGCATGCTCAGGGCAGCAACAGTGTTGGGGTGGGCATGGGGAAAGGCAATTGGAGTATGTGTCAAGATGAGATGCAGGGGCCCCGTTGCTTCTGGGATTCCATACCCTGACCTCAGGCCGCACCTGACCTCAGCTCTGCAGTCCTCCCCAGGCTGTGGTCCCTTCTCTCTGCAGTGAGAAAGTGTGTGTGTGCCCTCAGGCCTCTGATTCTCTAAATGACCTGGGGGCAATGCCTGTGTCCTCCTGTCCCTCCTACAGGAGGTCCCTGGCCCTAGGCCTTTCTGTGCATGGTACTGCTCTATTTTCCTCACTCCTCACCCCAGCTGCTCTCCTTCCTCTTTTCTCTCCTAATGATGTTCCGTTTGCTTTCTCCTTGTCCACCTCCACCAGTCAAATTGTTCTCAAATGTGGGAACAATGGAGGGAAGACAAAAGAGATACTACCAGGGGCGCCTGGGTGGCTCAGTAGGTTAAAGCCTCTGCCTTCAGCTCAGGTCATGATCCCAGGGTCCTGGGATTGAGCCCCGCATCGTGCTCTCTGCTCAGCAGGGAGCCTGCGTCCCCCTCTCTCTATCTCTGCCTGCCTCTCTGCCCACTTGTGATCTGTCTGTCAAATAAATAAATAAAATCTTTAAAAAAAAAGAGAGAGAGAGAGAGATACTACCACCCACTCCAATAACGGCAGCCATCCCTTCTTGTGTCTGGATCTCTGCTCAGGGGCTGGGATGGCTGTGGACCTGAGGAAGAGACACACAACCAACTCCACATATTAAGTGTCCATTCTCTGCCTAAGGAGACCTTACCGGGGAGGCATCTTAACTTAAGACAACCCAAATGTTCCCAGAGCCGTTAGAGAGAATGATGCAAAATTAGAGGCAAGTCACTTGTCCGATTTGCCTCAGTCTGTGGGGGAAGCCCTGGGAAACCCACAACAGTGGGGCCACAGAAATACATGGTGCCTTCCAGGGTTTTCTCTGAGTCTTGAAGGATGGGGAGCCCCCAGGTAGGGGAGAAGAAAGGGCACAGGGTGGGGTAGGACCCGGGTGTGGGGGAACAGGGCCAGGGTCATGTGGTTAGAGCAGGGGGTTCTGAGACGAGTGGTGATCCCCACCCCGGCGACCTGCAGACTCAGGCCTGGTCGAGGCCAGCCGAGCCCATCAGCGGGGCTGTGAGAGCAGGTGTGTGAAGCAGGCCCAGCAGCACCGTCAGACAGCCCTTCAGCCCTGCTGCTCCACTCGGAGGGCTGAGGGGCAGCTGGACATGAGTCATGGAAGCACCTTTGACATGGCAGACTGGTGGAGGGTGGAGGCTGTGATGAGTTCATAGACCCTGAGAGTGGGCAGTCACCCCGGAGGGAAGACTCTTCTCCTCACCCAGCTCTAGCAGAGCCTGGAAAAGAGAGCTGATGGAGAGCACACACAGCTGGAATGATGCTCCAGTTCAGGAAATGAGGAAGGACAGAGCTGGCTTGTCATGCACCGCCAGGCCACTCTGGCACTTTGTCTCCGGGTCGGAGGGTCTAGGAGAGGGTTGTTGGCTCTCACCAGACTTTGTGCATCCCAGGTCAACAACAAAACTGATGCCCAATTCTCTTGGGCAGGGTTCCCATGAGGGCCTATCCAAACAAAACCTATGCTATCACACTAGGCTGTGGTGAAGGGAGGCAAGAACAGGTCTTGTGGGAAAGAGTACTTTTATTTTTTTTTAAGATTTTATTTATTTATTTGACAGAGAGAGATCACAAGTAGGCAGAGAGGCAGGCAGAGAGAGAGAGAGGAAGGGAAGCAGGCTCCCCGCTGAGCAGAGAGCCTGACGCGGGGCTCGATCCCAGGACCCTGAGATCATGACCTGAGCCGAAGGCAGAGGCTTAACCCACTGAGCCACCCAGGCGCCCCGAAAGAGTCCTTTTAAATGGCAAGACAAGAAAGGTATCTCTGAACGCGGCCTGCTCAGAGCCCCGGACATGGTTGCTCTTCTATTTTCACATTCCAATGCGAAAACAAGTCTGATTCCTGCACATATTGCCTTTCTCTTTCTGATTTCATATTCACCTTTCTCAGTCTCCAGAGCAGCAGCTGAGTCCCAAGTGATCCCAGGAACCCCCTCCCACTGATTTCTCCTGAGAGCCATTTTCTTCCTGGACCATCGCACCCTCCCTGCCCGGTCAGATGTGCTCCAAGAAGCGCGACTTCAGCACGATCAATCAGGTTATTAGAGGGAGGGGCTCATCCATCACTTCTGCTCTTCTTCCACGCGTCCCTGAGGTTATGGATCATTCTGATCCTTCCTGTGGACTCTCAGGCCTTCCTTGGCCTAGAGTCACAGCCCTTCAACCAGACACCAGGCTAACAGCCACACTTCACTTCGAGTTCTCATTTGCCGTCGGGGGAGTACTTATGGGTCTGAGCGTTTCTAAGGCTCTAGTGCTGCTGCCAAATATGCCAGAGTAGCTCCTGACCCTTGCCTGCTTCTGGCCACGTTCTAGGAAATAACGTCCATGCTCACAGATGTGGACCTGCGTTTTCCTATGTGGGGCCTCCCCATCCAAGTCTGCGAGCTAACTACGAGCATGCAGGCTGTCCCTGGGGCTCTCACATTGATGCATCTGCCAACTTCGGCTGTTCCATGTGCCTATAGATGTTCTGCACGATGTGACCCCTGAGGCTACCTAATGGTGGGCAGGGTTGGCATCTCCGTGGGTGCCAGTGTTGGGATGTCTGTGAACTCTTGGGCACATGTACGGATTCTGGTATGCCCTTGGCCATGACTAAGGATCCGCTGACTGTGTGAGGAGAGCAGGACAGTGGGTCTGGAGCCTCATCATTGGGAACCACGCTAGGTTCAGTTTTGGCTGCTCTACTTGTGAGGCCAGGAGCTTGGGCCATTTATCTCTGCAGCATCTCCCTCTGATGAAAGGGAAGTTAACAAGCCTCAGGGAGAGCAGTGGTGAGGAAGAAGGTTAAGAAGAAAGGCAAGCTGACCTTGAGGCTAGATGGGGCCCCTCCCTTTGCCTGTCACTGGACAGGTCCTGCCACAGGCCCTTGTGGGGAAGGAGAAGGACACGGAGTCAGTGGCCCTGAGTCAGTGATGCTGCCGAGGAGCTTCTTGGGAACTCTTGCCTGATGTGGATGAGACGCGAGTAGATGGTGTGGGTGGTTCACAGGGAGGACTGCAGGCCACTGGGCGTCCTCTTCCCTGGATAAAGGAAGACAAGGGAGAGGTGTGGGAAAGAGATGAGGACCAGGGCCTTTGGCCTTCTAACTTCAGGGACTCTAGTGAATTTAAAATAGTGAAATTAGAAAGGATGGACATCAAGCCACACACTATGTTGCAATGACAGTTCCCCTGATGAGTCCTGCTCATTTAAAAGCCCAGACAAAGGGTGCCTGGGTGGCTCAGTCGGTTAACTCTCCATCTTCAGCTCAGGTCATGATCCCAGAGTCCTGGGATCGAGCCCCGCATCGGGCTCCCTGCTTGGCGGGAAGATGCTTTCCTTCTCCCCCCCACCCCCCCCCCCCACGCTCATGTCCCTGCTCTCGCTGTCTCTCTCTCTGTCAAATAAAAAAACAAAATCTTTTAAAAATAAGTAAATAAAAATAAATAATAAAGCCCAGACATATTCCCTCATCCTCTTGAAGTGTTAACAATCTTTCCCTTCTCTTGTGTTAATTTAAATTGAAGTGTAGGCAACATACAATGTTACATTAGCTTCTGGGGTACGACATGGTGATTCGACAAGTGGACATATTACGCCACGTCACCCACAGCGCTCTGACAAGACCACTGACTATATTCCATGTGCTGTGCCTTTCATCCCCATGACCTCCTCACTCGGTAACTGGAAACTTCTATCCCACTCTCTTCACCCATTTTTGTTCATCACTCCAGTTATAGACCTTTTCTGCTTTTGTGCCTTCATATAAGCTGCTACTGTGAGCATCTATTCTATCTGAATTTTTCTTTTCTTACCATCATAAAATATACATAATATTTACCCTTATAATAATTTGTAAGCGCAGTAGACCTTTGAGCAGCACAGGTTTGAACTGTGCAGGTTCACTTATGCAGGGATTTTTTTTCAATAAATAATTGGAAATTTGGTGGAACTTTGTGACAATTTGGAAAAACTTGCAGACAAACAGCAGAGCCAAGAAATATTTTTAAAAAGTTAAGAAAAGGTATGTGATGAATGCTTAATATATATGTCAGTATGAATCAATTTACTCATTTACTATCATAAAGTATCCAAAAATCTATCTTAAAATGGTAAATTTGTTAAAGCTTATTATTCAGGGGTGCCTGGGCTGCTCAATGGGTTAAGCCTCTGCCTTAGACTCAGGTCATGATCTCAGGGTTCTGTGATCGAGCCCCACATCATGCTTTGTGCTCAGCAGGGAGCATGCTTCCTCCTCTCTCTCTATCTGCCTTTCTGCCTACTTGTTATTTCTATCTCTCTGTCAAATAAATAAATAAAATCTTTTTTAAAAAACCTTATTATATAAATACTTAAGACCATACATAGTGCCATGTTTCTTGAAAAATGTGCACCAGTGTAAAGATGAGGAATCAAATGACTGCATAAAATTTGCTGTAGGACATGCTATCATACTATAATCATTTCAGAGCCCTTCCTGTTGCTGTTGCAACAGAAGAGGCTCAGAGAGCTCAGCGTTAGGTGTATCTGCCTAAAACACGTGGGATGCTAATCCTTCCCCGGGAGCAGCAGTCCATCTTTCCAGTACATTGTTGAGCACAGTAAACAGTCATCTCCCACGTGCATCTCACACATTTGTCATTGTGCTTAGTGCCACACCTTGACAAACACCCTGGGACCCAGACAGAGCACCACCAGTGGCCCGGGAAGCACTCCTGGGAAGCAGATAAAGGTCATGACATTACAACAAAAAATTCAATTGCTTGATATGTTCCATAAATTGTGATTACTATCCAAAGTGTATAACTCATACAACTTAATAGAAAAAAACCTAAACAATGCACTTAAAACTAGGCAGAAGAACTGAATAGAAGTTTATCAGAGGAGCTGTGCAGGAGGCTAGCAGGTACTCCACATCACACATCATCAGGAAAATGCAAATCCAGAACAAGGTTCTCAGCAATCTCCTCCCCCCACACTGTGTCCTCTCTGAACCCACTGCAGCCCCCCATACTGCATTCCTGTTTTTCCTGAGCCCTGCTTTGGTCTCCCCAGCATATATCCTTCTAACATGCACAGGGGTGCTCATGTTCGTCTTCCTTCCATGGCATGGGCTCCCCAGGAACAGCAGGGAGCTTGTCCTTCTGGTTTTCCACCTTGCCGACATCCTAGGCCAGTGCCAGACACATAGCAGGGGCTCAATAAACAGTGGGTGAACAACTCCTATTTCTACATGAAATGCTCGTTTGTGGTTTGCCTGTTGAGTGTCTGTGCCCCCCGGAACCTCAGGGACTGTGCCGTGTCCTAGTTGAATCCCTGCCCTAGCACAAGCCTGCCCCATTCTGGAAAGTCATCCAGCTTTTTTGGGATGATTATGCCAGTCATGTGCTTAACCCAAAGACCCGAGAATGCTGAGCATGGTTACTGCACTCAAGATTCTGTTGAAAAGAAGACAACAGGCTCCAAATGGAGCTGGTTATGGAAAGCCCCACATCACCAAACGCAGAATGAACATATTCACAGTTTCAGCTCTTACAGAAATGGAAACTTAAACCAGCTAGTCAAGTTTACTAGATTAGCACTAGTCAGGTCATCTCCCTGATAGGCCTTGTATCCCCAAAGGAAAATAACCTCATGGTAACCAACCAGTTTTATTTTGTTATTTTAACCAAGCATAACTTCCTTATTCCCACTCTCTTCTCAAAGTCTTTCATTATGTACAGCTCTTTGGAGCTCCATTCTGTCTGCTACCTTACATGCTACCTGCTACATGGAACTTGACTAAACACAACAGATCTTTAGGGGGGCCTGGCTGGCTCAGTTGGAAGGGTATGAACCTCCCTCTTGATCTTGGGGTTATGAGTTCAAGGCCCTTTGGTGGATGTAGAAACTAAGAAACAAAAGAAATTTTAAAACTTAAAACTTACATGGATTTTATTTGTGAAAAGGACATACAGCCCATTTTAAGATTGCATTTTGCTTTTAGAAATTATTCTAGAGTCAGGTGAGCCTACTATTGCTGTGTACAAACTACCCAAAATGAGTGTCTTTGAATGACAATATATTATTATCTCTCCTAGTTCCATGGGTTGCCTGGGCTTGGCAGGGTGGTTGTGGATTAGAGTTCCTTCTGTGTGGCAGGTAGGTGGCAGCTGGGGCTGCATCTGAAGGCTCTGCCTGGATCCCTCACATGCTGGCAGGTGCTGCTGATTGGCTGGGAGGTCAGCTGGGCAGCTGACTGTGGCCCGGCCTTCTCACAGCAGACCCTGGGTTTCCAAGTATAGTGGCCCACGTTCAAGATTACTGAGAGAAATGAACCGGAAGCTGCCAGTCCTTTTAAAAAGAAATCCAGAGGGGCACCTGAGTGGCTCAGTCATTAAGCATATGCCTTCAGCTCAGGTCATGATCCCAGGGTCCTGGGATCAAGTCCCACATCAGGCTCCCCGCTCAGTGGGAAGCCTGCTTCTTTCTCTCCCTGTTGCCTGCTTGTGTTCCCTTTCTTACTGTGTCTCTCTCTATCAAATAAATAAATAAAATCTTAAAAAAAAAAATCCTGAGCTGGCCCAGTCATTCTGTCATTCTCTGTTGGTTACATAAGTCACAAGGGAGCTGGATTCCAGAGAGTGGAGGGATTCCAGATTCCTCTCCGTGGGAGAGGCGTGTTGCATGTGTTTAAGGAGGGGCAGAATTGATGGTGGCCATCTGTGGAGAGAAGCCACTACAAGAAGATTCTGTGGTGAATGCTGCAGTCCATCTGGTGCTGGGTATGGGGGCCCGACCGTCTAGCTGTGCTCTGGGAGCTCACAGTCTCACATGAGTCACTAATCGGTAAAAAGATCATTTTAGAACCTTCTGTGAAGGAATAACTAGTTGGGGTCTGTCCTCACCACAAAAACAAAGAAACTAGACAAAATACTCAGGAAACACTTCTTGGTCATGGAATAGCAGGCAGCACAGGAGGATTGGACTGGTGGGGACCATCCGGGGACAACTCTATAGTATGTTTGGAGTCTCCAAAGTGCCCTGAGAGTCACACCAGGATTTGTGCTTTGTCGTTTAGCTACCCACATGTCTGTGATTTACCACCTGGGTGCAGAGATGAGGGGACAGGGAGATAGCATGATCAGCACTAAGATTGGAAGGGTCCATGTCTTGAGACCTCAGACCAGATAGGAAGGAGGTTGAGCAAGAGTGAGGATGAAGGTGGGGTAGGGTACCTGTTTGCTCAGAGAGGACTCTGGAGTTGAGTCATGAAGGACTGGTGTTGGTAGCACTCTCTGGATGTGCTCTGGTGCCTGACACATAGTGGAAGCTCGTCTGCTGCGTGGAGACTCGGGGACTGCCTGGGAGCTGCAAGAACTGAGGACCTGGAGGGACTTGGAAGGGCTGAGCATGGAGGAGATAAGTTTTCACTTTCCAAAATGCAAACTAAGATCTTTCTGGGCTGGAAATGGGGACGGCTCAGTCCCCATGGCCATGGAGAGGAGGGTACTGACTGATGGTGCCTGGAGCATGAGGTTTCTTGGGGAGAATAAAGGAGATGTTAAGAGGCTGTGAAACACCTCTGTGACCTTTAGATATGCACACCCAGCCACGTGATCTCAGTCCTGGGAGGTAGCAGCTGTTATATTTAGGGCTGTCCCCAAGTGAGAGCTGCTGCTTTCCCTGGGCCTAATTTTGCATCTTTGTGATGACAAAGAGGTATTCCCAGAACAAGAGAGGAAGACCTTTAGCAGGTTGTCCTGACCCCTTCATCTCTATTTCAGTGTTCCCTCACCTTGAACATCTACCTAGGCCCTATCATGTACCAGACCTACTCCAGATACCGGGGCACAACAGGGGAGAAGCAGGAGGAAGAATGTCACCGTTCTCATGCGGCTGATAGATTGGTTGGGGAGACAGAAGAAAATATGTAAAATATACACAAAGTCAGGTGGTAGTATGGAACACAAAGAAAGGTAATGTCAGATAAGACATTTGAACAAATTTCTGAAGGAATTTAGGGAGCAGATAGAGCAGTGTGGAGGTGACCTCAGGCTGGGAGAACAGCAAGTACAATGGTCCTGAGGTGAGCTGCATGCTCGGAGTCATAGTTTCTATTCTGGATTCTTAGTTTTGCCTTGAGTCTGTATTTTGCCTTGATTTGTAATCCTTGGTTTTACTTTCTTAGTTTATTCACTAACCTGAGCTTTGTCAATAATCTGTTGAATTCACAAATTCTGTTCTAGTGATTCAAAGTGGAAAGAGGATGACTTGGGTTTCATCATCACATGATTCAGTGAGGGACCTCCCTGGGCCCAGCTCTCCATTAGGAACTACCAAGTTGTGACATGAAAGGGTTGGGTCTCCACCTTGAGGACGCCAGTAAATGAATCTCCCCTATGTCCCCAGGTCCCTTACAAGGTGCCTCCTCCCCCTCTCAGTTGGGTCACCATCCCCAAACCTGACCCTTTTGTCCCTGATGGTCAGCTCCTGCTTGCCCTGTATGCCCAATTATCCCTGAAGCCTCTCCATGTTTGTGGGCTCTCAACTGATTTCTTCCCTTCCTCCCCACTGGCTCCACTTTGTGCAGTTCCTCTCAGCGAGGGAAGCCCCTTCCAGGCCCATCCTCAAGCCCCGAGGCCCAGCCTCTCTGCCCCACCCCTACCCCTTGGGCGCCCCCAGCCATAATCTGCTGCTGCACCACTGCCAGCCTTTCTTTCCCTTTTGGACTTGGCTGCACATCAACCCCACAGTTCAGGGACTCCCCGGAGTGGAGTCCAGTTACATGTGGGAATGCTGAGGCCACACAGGCAGATGATGTTGGGAACAATGAGCAGCATCCCAGTGAAGCAGACAGACAAGGGCTTCTGGAACAGCCAGGGCTAAGGCTATTGTAGCAACAAGATGCCCATGAAGCTTGCATCACACTGCAGCCCCTCCCCTCTGTTCCCCAGTGTGCCCCGCATCTCCACGGCTGGGCTTGGATGAGCTGCCCCCCCAAGTTGTGCTGGGGGAGGGTGCCCCTTCACTCCCTCACTCCTTCCCTCCATCGCTCAGTCATTCATCTTATATTTGGTTCCTGCTCAGTGCCATGCATGGCTCAATGATAACTCATTTGGCAGACTCAGTCCATATGTCACCCCCTCCTTGAAGCCTTTCTTGATCCCCACCCCTCCTTTCTGCACCCTGTGGCCTCATGTGGGACCTCCAAATGCTATGATCACACTTTGATGACCTCTCCAGCCTGGGAGCTCTGGGAGGACACTGGCCCAGATACAGAAAAGGGTTCAGGAAAATGTGATGGTGGCTCAATGACTGAAAGATGAAAGGTCACTTGTGGGTCAAGTTCATCAAAGGCCTGATTCTTCTCCTTCCCTACCTTCCTGCAGGACCAGGAGACCAAGGGACTTGAACTTACCCTCATCTCCTCTGGATAATTTCTATCTTTAAGTTGTGTTTGTATTTTGAAGACATTTCATGACTGAATTCCTCAGGATTGAGAAACTGCTTGGCCACCCGAAGGGCAGGAATCCTCCCATTGTGGCCAGTGCCTGAGCCAACACTGGACAGCATGGAAGCTTGGGATGTTGAGAAGATGGCTCAGTGGCTGAGCCACAGGGCAGCAGGAAGTGGGGAAACAAACAGATGAAGGCAGAGCCCATCACTTCTCCCGCCCACCCCCCACCATAACATCTGCCCTCCTCTTTGTATTTCACCAACCCCATTGTAAGTACCTGGAGATCTCCCAGTCTTCTCGGCAGATGACATGTTCTTTGTGGACAGCTCTAGACACCACCTGAGTTACTTAAGACAAGTTCCTGGCAACTTTGGAGCCTCTGTCCCTGGCCCTGAGTGAATCTGACAGGGACGCTGTACTCAACCAGCTGCTAGAAGTGGGGTGCGGCAGGTGCCTGCACTGGTCACAGTGAGATGCCGCAGCTCTCAAGGCTCCCCATCACTGTTGTCCCTGGAGTTCCAGCCTGCGCCCTGGCTGTGTGTGGGGAATGCCTGGATGCAGCATGGTATCAGCGAGTCAGAGAACAGCAGGTGCTTCTGGGGCAGCAGTGAAACAGGAGACCTGACTCTCCTTTCCACCACTGCCAGCTGGCCCAGGCCCTGAGTTTGCACCATCTCCTAGGAACTCAGAAGGCACAACCTGAGGACTCGGCCCCCAGAGTGATTGGACGATGTGTCAGGAGCCCCCTGCCCACAGGAGCTGGTGATACCAAATGACCACTGAATGGGTAGTGGTTTCTTTTTGAGGTTAGTGTTCTCGATCAGGGAGAGATGATGGTTGCACAACTTTGTGAACAGAATAGTAGTCACTGAATTGTGTGCTTTTCAAAGACTGAGTTTTATGGTAGGTGGATTGCATCTCAATTTAAAACACTGATAAGCAGAGAAACACAATTGTCATATGGTTTCACTCATAGGCAGAGCATAAGCAACAGCACGGAGGACCATAGGGGAAGGGAGAGAAATCCAAAGGGGGAGAAATCAGAGAGCGAGTCGAACCATGAGAGACAATGGACCATGGGAACCAATCTGAGGGATTCAGAGGGAGGGGAAAGGGGGAGGGGGTAACAGGGTGATGGGTATTGAAGAGGGCACATGCTGTGATGAGCACTATGTGTTATATGTAACTAATAAATCATTGACCACCAAATCAAAAACTAATGATGTGCTATACAGTGGCTAACTGAACATAATAAAAATAAATAAATAAGACCCTGGGATCATGACCTGAAAAAAATAAAATAAATAAATAAAACACTCTTGTTAGGTCCATTTTTAAACGAAACGAGACTGAGACAAAGTGAAAGTTATTTAAAGCTTTATTTTATGATAAGTATTAGAAGTTAGACTGATTGGTCAGGGGAATGAGACTGAGACAAGGTGAAAGTTATGCAAAGCTCTATTCTATGCTAAGCATTAGAAGTCAGACTACTGGCCAGGGCCATCTCTGAAGAGAGTGAAAACCCCCAGCTTACAGACTCAAGAATCGATTGACTGACCCGTCAGGGCCGCCTCTGAAGAGGGCGACCCCTCCCCATCTTACAGACTACCTTTATCAGGAACTGGCCAACCTGGCCTTGTATTCTGGGCTCTGTTATGTCAAGTTGCCTCCCCTAGCTAGGGAGAGGGGGCTTGTAATAATTTGGAAATGCTCATGACTGGGGTCCATGTAGGAAGGCGGTGCTCTCGACAAATGTCTGCAGTAGGTCCCAGCTCCAGGTAAGAGTTGGACAAGTTGAGGAAAGTAGGAACCCCCCAGACACACAAAGGAGGGCTCGGACACTGTGTTTTATCAGCATGCAGCTTGAGTGCTAGGTCCCCGTGAGCACAGAGTTGCAGAGAGCACTGGCTGACCAGCACGTTCTTGGAGCACAGTGTTGACCCCGCACTGTGCATGCTGCAGCTCCCTTCTTGGCCAAACAGATGATGTGCCAACACCATAGCAAAGTCTGCTGGGGTTCTGCTTCCTGCACCAGGAATCCCGACCCCTGCTCATTTCACCAGAGCTCTGGACAAAGTTATGGAAAAGCAGGTACTGGGTATTGCCTGACATCTGGTGACCGGTCAGTGGGACAGATCAGATGGAGGGGTGGCAAGGGCTCACAGCCAGTCCTCCAGATACCCAATCATGTCCCTGTTCCCTTTGGATGTTGTCTCTCAGCCTGAGAGCAGTGGAGTGACTCCAGCACCAATCTGGTGTCTGCCTCCAGGACCTTGGCCAGCATGGCAATCCCAGCAGCAAAAAAAAAAGGGCTTGGAAAGTTTTTTTAGGAGGTCCTTGGGATGTTTATGTCCTGCCAGAGATGGCTACTGGGAGGGATAGAGCCTCCCCATGGGACTCTTGGCCAGTGGGACCTGCTTCTGAACTACAGGGGGTACATGAATATTTTCTTGAAGAGGTCAGGACGGAACACATGGCACAGGCTTCTCAGAGCAGGAGTGGTTTCATGACTTCCCAGACGACTTAGGGTGGACTTAGACCTACCCACTTAGGTTGGGTAGGGACTATAAAACTGAAATGGTGAAAGTACTTCTAGAAACATGAATTATTTCTATTCTATAATTTCAGAAAAGAGATCTTTCTAAACCATAAAAAAAAAGCAAGCCTGCAAGGCGTAAAGGAAAGAGTGATAAATTTGAACACATTTTTATAGAGTTGAAGCAAAGTTGATCTTGACATATACCAAGTCAAAAAGTCAAAAGACAAGTGTGGAAATACTATGCAAATAGATGCAGAATGTTAAAAAGAAAACCACAGGCCCCAAATGGCGACACTTGGTCAGGTCCCAAGTCTTTCAGCCAAGACTAATACCTAACCTGACTGCAATTTCAACCCGCAGACATGTAACCTTTAACCAGTCAACTTGGAATTTCCTGGTCAGCTCTAGCAAGTTTATTACTAGACCTCTTCCATTCAACCTTGGGAGGGCCACTTTGCCTACAACGATAGATTCTTTGCTGCTAATGTCCTTTTCTGTAGCCCTTGGGAGCTCCTTTCTCCTTGCTAGTTGGGTTGCTGCACAATTCATGAATCAATTAATAAAGCCAGTGAGATCTTTAAAATTTACTCAGTTGAATTCGTGTTATTTAACAGTAATAAAAACCTTGATATCAGCATTATTTATGGTGCAAACAGAATACTTATGAACAATAGGCATTAAGCAGCACTAGGTAAATAAATTCCAGTACATCCACACAATGTAAACTTATCAATTTCTGTATTGGTTTCTTTATGTTTTTGAAAACTAGGTAGATCTGTAAGTACTGACATAGAAAGATGTTGATGATAAACTAGTGAATAAAAATAGCAGGTCGTAGAACTTCCAAGATGGAAAAAAAAAAGTTATAGCATTTTTAAAAATGTATATGGAGGGGTACCTGGGTGGCTCGGTGGGTTGAGGCCTCTGCCTTCAGCTCAGGTTATAATCCCAGGGTCCTGGGACCGAGCCTCACATACGGCTCTCTGCTCGGTAGGAAGCCTGCTTCCCCCTCTCTCTGCCTACTTCTCTGCCTACTTGTGATCTCTCTTTCTGTCAAATAAAATCTTAAAAAAAAAAGTTGAGAGTAGAGATTTCCTCTTTAATTATTAAATAAATAAATAAATAAATAAATAAAAATGCATATGGAGGGCACCTGGGTGGCTCAGTGGTTTAAAGCCTCTGCCTTCGGCTCAGGTCATGATCCCAGGGTCCTGGGCTTGAGCCCCGCATCTGGCTCTCTGCTCGGTGGGGAGCCTGCTTCCTCCTCTCTCTCTGCCTGCCTCTCTGCCTACCTGTGATCTCTGTCTGTCAAATAAATAAATAAAATCTTTAAAAAAATAAAAATAAATAAAAATGTATATGGAAAAAGAAGGGATTAGAATAGCTGAAGCAATTTTGAAAAGCAAAACTAAAGTCTCCAATATATTTGGTATCATTAGTGAGAGAGGAGACTGTCTTCAGAAACAAAAATGGGCCCCACCTCCTGCTTTCTGCTCCCTCCTACTCAGTCCTTGGGCAGTCAGCTAGCATCCCAGCCCCTCAGCCTTAACTCCACCCAGTCCCAGGGGCGAGTAGGACCCTGACGCTCCAGTGACCCTCATCCTCTTCTCTCATGCAGGAAGCCCCTAGACATTCACTCAGCTGTCTCAGTTTCCCAAAATAGGGTCTGCCCATCGTCTCAACCTCCATAGCACAGTCTACTCCAGGAGCCTTGGGCTTCTTTCCCAAGGGAAGCTTGTTCCTTTGCACAGCAGGTAGAAGCCAAGGGGATAAGTGAACCTTTGCACTCAACCCTTCATAAAAACTATGTGTGCACTCAACTCCCAAAGACATAAGGCAGACAGAAGCCACAGGCTGGTCGCTACTGTCATGGCCATTGTTCTCATGAAACATGGAAGCCTATAGCAAGTCTAGAGGTGTGAGGAAAAATGGAGAAACACACATACATGCATATACATGCACACACAGGAGAACAAAGGAGAGAGCCCACAGCATCTTTCTGATCCTAAAGGGAAAATGTGACTCAGGAATCAATGGCATATGTATGTCACGCAGGAGACGGATCATCTAACTCACTTTATTTAGTCATTTATCAATTTTTCAATTTTAACAAAGGCTTACGGAGAACTTCTAATATTTGAGAGCTTGGATTATGATAAGAAGTCGTAAGTTTTAAAAAATACACTGTTATTATCTGCATCAAAGTCTACATTCTAGGGGTGCCTGGGTGGCTCATTGGGTTAAATCTCTGCCTTCAGCTCAAGTCATAATCTCAGGGACCTGGGATCGAGCCCTACATTGGTCTCTCTGCTCAGTAGGGGGACTGCTTCCCCAACCCCCCTCCTGCCTCTTTGCCTACTTGTGATCCCTCTGTGTCAAATAAATAAATAAATAATCTTTTTAAAAGCCTACATTCTAATGTAATAATAAAAATACACTGCAAAATAAAATTTCTAATATTAAGAAGGTCACATTTACACATTGCATAATTACAAAATGTTTGTGACTAGTCTACAATGAAAACATGACACTTTGTAAAATGAAATTGATGTAACATTGCAAATTCTAGAACTTTGAAAGGCTGCATGTGTTAATTAAGACTGGATTATTAAAAATATTTTTAAAAATTATGAACTTTTGGAAAGCTATTCTCCAAGATCATAGGAGATCAAAGGGTTCTTTACTAAGAGCCAGGTTTCTTGTTCACTGTATGGCAAAAAAAGAACTTTCAAAGTTAACCATTTGAATTCCAAAATATATTTTTGAAAATAATATGTTTTATAAGAACAGAAATTCTGCTGTACATGCTTTTCCATTTATCATTTATTTTATTCAAGAATCAATGTGTTACCATTTGAAAGGATACTCAATAAGAAGATATCTATTTGGATCATTATGTTGGGCTGCTCATTTCATTCTAACTTAATTTTAAGTAATCCAAAGCAACCCAACATAACACATTATTGCCATAAAACCAGCATTCTCCAAACCATGTTATAGGCTATATACACTATAGATAATGTTGAATTAGAATGCATTTTATAAATGCACAACAGAAATACACTTTGTATTTGTATCTATAATGCAGTTTTAAGAAGGTGCAAATTTCATCAGGTTCAAGAATACCTAGAAACTGGATGAAAACACTTGATTCCTTTTGTATTTAATAGCAGAAAAATAATAAATTTCTAATAAGAGATTATTTTCATTGTTGTAAAGATTTTATAAGTTACATGAAATAAGTATTATTTCACTGGGTGTTAATATATTGTGGAGAATGCTTTACTCCAAGTGTAAGTTCTGATAGCATTCTATCAAAATATTTGTATTTAGAAAATTGGCCATGATCAACTAATATTGGAAACATGCCGCAGTCAAAAGGGATGACTCCAAAGCAAAGTTCAAAAGCAATACTCCCCCAGCTTTAGACACCCGGTTTTGATGCACACAAATACCTGGCAATTTTTGTGGTCGAGGCTAATTCAGATGGGGTCTCTATTTCAGTTATATCGATTTGTGATTTTTTTTTTGATTTGTGATTATTGCTTAGATGAAAGAAGGCAGCAGATAGGTTTCCCCTCCCTAGGGCAGCAACACTTGCATATTTGATGTTTTCATGTTGATTTGAACCAATATTACTGAGAGAAATGTAAATGTTTTTTAAAGACATTATTTTGGGGGACACCTGGGTGGCTCAGTTCGTTAAGCATCTGCCTTTGGCTCGGGTCATATTCCCAGGGTCCTGGGATTGAGTCCCACATCAGGCTCCTTGCTCAGTGTAGAGCCTGCTTCTCTCTCTCCCTCTGCCTGCCACTCTGCCTGCTTGTGTTCTGTGTGTGTGTGTGTGTGTGTGTGTGTCAAATAAATAAATAAAATATTTTTTAAAATCCTTTAAAAGAAAAAAGACATTATTTTTGAGAAATCTCTACACCCAATGTGGGGCTTGAACTCACAACCCACAGATCAATAGTCCCACACTCTATCAACTGAGCCAGCCAAATGCTCTGAGAAATGTGAACATTTTTACCTTTATGCAAAGGACACTTTTAAGTGGCAACATTCAGTAAAAGTTCAAGTGCCTTTAAGTATAACTTTAGTTGCATATTTTTAAAATAGCGCTTGTCTAAAGCAGGGGTTGGCCAACTTTTATCAAGGACCAGCCAGTAAATAGTTTAGATTTTGCCATATGACCTCTATTGCATCCTTACCTCTGTCATTGTAGCCAGAAAGCAGCCACAGTGATAAGGTAAATGTAGGAAGGTAGCTGTGTTCAAATAAAACATTGTTTATGAACCCTCACATTTAGGAATCATCTAATTTTTTAGCCTTTTGTCTGAAAAATTTTTCACCTGCTAAAAAGTATAAAAAAACATTCTTAGCTTATAGGTTCTACCAAAACAGGTTAGAGGAAGAATTTGGCTGTAGATCAACAGTGACAATAATCGGCTTCAGAGACTACCCATTCCAAAATGAACTGATTGTAGTAGCCATGTGCCAGAAAACACGAACACAGAGAAAACACTCCTAAGACCTGATCTATGTGTGAAGAATCATATCCTCACCGAGGACGTCTACCTACCCTGCTCATGCACGGACATCTCATACTGGCCGGTGGCAGCCACCAGGAGTGAGTAAAGGTGCCTGGACTTGGCGCCCACAGTTTTGAGCACCATTTATTTACTGGGTAAAGATACTTTCCTCATCCATCAAGTCACCGCTCCCTACTATGGCTCCAAGAAGAACAGAAAGGCACCTTTCCATTCCCCCATCTGCCGTGCTTATTGGGACATGAAGAGTCCAGCTTTGACTGCTATGGCCTAACAGAGTCTAGCAAGTCGTTTGTGCTTTGCCTACAGAGAGGAGGTCTGGTCTGGGGCTGTGACAAGCCCTAAGGCTCACAGCAGAGGCCTAATGATAACTGACATCTTCATTGCCAAACATCTTATTTTTGCGGCAGGGGTGGGGAAGAGGTGCAGAATGCCTTATACCAAATATGTGAAGGAATTTTTTTGCCCAGTATAGGAAATTGGCAGGCCAGTTGAGCACCCCGCTGGAGTCCATCAACTCTGCTATCCCAAAAGCGCCAAAAGAGCATGAGCCCTGGGTACACCCACATGGCCCAGCTTGGGGACTTCAGCTGCTTCAGGCCTTGGGTGCACAGGGTCTTGAGCACACAGAGGGAAGTGGTGGAGGCAAGGGGGCTCCGCAGCTGGCCGAAGCTCCTCAACCTTTGGGCAGGGATTCCTGTGGGCCAGGCTCCATCCCCCAGCCCACCCCGAAGCCTGTGCCACCGCTGCTCTAGGAATCCCAGTGCCTGCAAACTGCGGTGGGGCAGATGTGAGGGAGCGCACAGCAATCTAGCTGCAGCTCCTCCTGCCCCTGGAATCGCCTCTTCCAAGGGGTTGCTAAGCCCCCAGCTAAGCATCAGGGCTTGGGGCTTCTGGGGTGCCGCCAGGTCCTCCTCACAACTCTCCGTGCACAAGTCCCACCCTGGGTGCACAGCTGGTCACAGCGGTGTGTCCCCACAGAGAAGTGGTCAGGGACATCCAAACAGCAACTGTGTCCCTGGGCCTCCAAGATGCCAACCTGCAACGGACTCCTCTGGCTCTTGCAGGCCAGATTCACCATTCTTCTGGAAATGAACTTCTCTGGGTATTGGAAGAACACTCCTTAAGGGGCCTGGCTCAGCCTCCCTGCTGGCGAGAAGCTGGAAGGCCTGGAGAGTCTCCACTACTGCCATACATTCCTTCCCAAACACCCAGGAGGGCAGGCTACAGTCCTTGCAGAAACCTGAGGCCCCGGAGGTACTGGTTCTTGGGGCTTCAGTGCTTCTTGAAGTGAGGAGGCCCCATTCTCCCCAGACTGTGCTGGGTGGCCTTGGGGGAGTCTGAGGAGGGTTGGTGGCAGTGAGCTGGGAAGAAATAGTAAAAGAAAAAGTTCCTTACTGCCTACATTTCCTTGACAAGTCCTTGCAACAGGTGGAGTGACCTTCCTCTGGGAGATCAGAGGTCTCCATGATGACACTTTGTCTAGGACAAAGGCAACCTTAGAGCAACCCCCAGGATCCTGTGAGTCTACTTTTAAAGATAGAGAAATTTCTTGGGAAATTTTCCTTCTCTCTAGTCCCAAGATACATGTTTGTGATCGTAATCCAAGTATATGGCCCACTGATAGACATCTGAAGGGTCTCATGATTGGCTTTTTACTGAACAGTAAAAAATGATGATGGGGCCCATGATCAAAGGAGTGAGACTGATAAAAAGTGAAGGTCAAGCAAAGCTTTATTTCGCGACAACACTGAGAATCAAACTGACCGGCCGGGGCCATCTCTTATGGAGAGAGCGACACCCACCACCCCCCAGCCTCACAGACTAGCTTTTATAAAGCAAAGGCCATGTGGTTGAGCCTGGCCAATGAGATTGTAACACACAGAGGAAGTTTCATAGTCATGCTAGGTCACACACGGGTGGCCAATTGAATTACAATGTGTCCTATAGTAACTGTTTGAACTAGCCTATCACTTTAGTCAGAATTGGCGCCCAAGGTTGGCACCCAAAAGGTGGGGTTTACATTCTTTGGTGGTTAGGGAGATAGCATGTGTGCTTTACTGATTGGATGTCTCCACCTGGCCTGACTCGTCCTTGCATTCTGGGCTCTGTTATCTCCACCTGACCTGACCCATCCTTGTATTTGGGTTCTGTTATCAGAGACTGGTGGACCATATTTTACAGGTTTCCCAGACTTGTTTCTAAGTAAGTTCCTCAGGTTGGGGTGGGGGGACAGGGTCAATTTAAGTTTACTGCACAAACGACAAAATGGCTGTTTTACCGAGATGGAATCACTCTGGCTAAGTAGACCCTTACAAATGACACATTTCCAACAACAGCTAGCCCCTCCAGGTCATGGAAAGCTTGCTTTCAAAATTCCTTAGAGTCTTATACTGTCCCTAACCTGCTCCAAACCTGAGTATATCATCAGTTACCTGTCACAACCCCATTGCAGTTTTTTCTGCCCATGGGTCCTGTCCCTGTGCTTTAATGAAACCACCTCTTTGCAACCAAGACGCCTCAAGAATTCTTTCTTGGCTATGGGCATTAAACCCCAACATGTCTACATTACCAGGAGCCCACACAGAGCTGGTCACTGCCAGAGGCCATTCAGTCCTGGACACAGGCCAGAAGCAAGTCACAGCTCCCTGCCATTTTCCTGGACTCTAAAAAACAAAATAGGCCTTCTCCTTCCTAACTAAAGGATTTTTGACTTCCCAGCCTTTCTCCTTTACCCCAATGGTGTTGATCTCCCTCTGTGGTCCTCAGTATGTAGCTGCTTTTTTTTTTTTAAGATTTTATTTATTTATTTGACAGACAGAGAGCACAAGTAAGCAGAGAGGCAGGCAGAGAGAGAGGAAGGGAAGCAGGCTCCCTGCCAAGCAGAGAGCCCAACACAGGGCTCGATCCCAGGTCCCCGGGATCATGACCTGAGCCGAAGGCAGAGGCTTTAACCCACTGAGCCACCCAGGCACCCCTATGTAGCTGCTGTTTGAGTCTGGTTTTTGTTTTTTTTTTAATTGACTCCAGATCAAAGAGCCAGGGCAAGAACAGAGGAGAAAGAAGTCAAGGCCCTTGCACAAGTCAACTGAAGTGAGGAGCCCATAGCATCTGAGGAAAATCTACACCCACAGCTTCTTGGTGTCAAACCTCATTCATGGGGCCTAGTGTCTTGTAATGCAGGAAAGATGTTAGGGTTTGAGCCAGTGGTCAGGAAAGAATTATTGAGACATCTTTGGAGGAGAAAGATGATTTTATTAAAACACAGGGATAGGACCTGTGGGCAGAAAGAGCTGCACTCTGGTTGTGACAGGTAACTGATGATATACTCAAGTTGAGGAGGGTTTAGGGATAGTGTAAGTCTCTAAGAAACTTGAAAGCAAGGTTTCCAGGACCTTGAGGAGTCTAGCTATTGTTAGAAAAAGGTCAGTTATTACTGTCTAATAAAACAGTAGTCATGAGACCCTTCAGATGTGGGTGGGCCATATGCCTGGGAGATGATTAGGGATTTACAGATAAAGGGAATTCCTAAAGGAATTCTTAAAAAAAAAATTATTTATTTATTTTACAGAGAGAGACACAGTGAGAGAGGGAACATAAGCAGGGAGAGTGGGAGAGGGAGAAGCAGGCTCCCCGCTGAGCAGGGAGCCAGATGTGGGGCTCAATCCCAAGACCCTAGGATCATGACCTGAAACAAAGGCAGAGGCTTTATGACTGAGCCACCCAGGTGCCCCTCTAAAGGAATTCTTATATGTTAATGTAGGCTTACAAGATTCTTGGTGGTGGGGGGAGGGTCAGGCTAAGGTTGCCTTTTGTCCTTAGGAAAGTGTCAACATCTAGGCAGTTGAGTCTCTAAAGGAATGTCACCCTGCTTGTCTCAAGGACCTTTCAATGGGCTATAGGTGGTAAGGAGATTTAATAATTTATCTTCTGTCTTTGTTTCCCACATCTTTCCCCCCTGAACAATTTTGACTCTTAAATCTTTAAGGTTGCTGAGGGGGGGAAAGTCTCATCTTCTGTAACTAATTCCTGCTGAATAGGGGTGTAGAGATGTCCTTACCCAATTGTCAACATTGGTGAGTTGGGGCTTATATAGATACAGGATTTATGAATGCAGAGACAGTTGAATCCACAGGAGACTGCATGTGTGGATCTTCCCAAGTAGAAAGGATTAACTGTGGGCTTGAAGTTAGGGCAGTGAAGGGGTCTCAGCACCCAGTGGAGAGATATGGGAGAAAACAGCCAAATATACTTAGAATAACAAAAAGAAAAAGAATCCCAAATAAGCATCCTTTGATGGTTGACAGAAGTCCTTTTCCTGTCCAGTAGTTTAAGCAATCATTAAAGAAAAGAGAGAGATTATTAAAAGCACCAATTTGAGTGTTCATGTCAAAATACCCAGAAGCATTTTGTGGAATGTATATTCAGCATTCTGTTTTTATGTTAGCACAAGTTCCACTTTGTGTAGTAGTTAAAACATCTAATCTCATTCTATTCTGTAGAACTGCTTTACACATTTCTGTCATTTCAGTTATTCAACAGTGAAACCTTGTTTTGGGTATCACTGTGGACCTTGACTGTGTACTTATTAAGAACTTCCTTCTGTGTATCAAACAACATTCTCCAGTTCCAAAAAGGGAAAAAAGGTGGATGGATGTTTGGTGGTCATACTAATGAGACACAGAGCGTATCCATAATCATTTTAAATTTGGAAGGTTGGTTGTGTTGGCTATGGTTTTAATAATGCATCCATGCATCCAGGCAAAACCCAGAGGACAGCGACCTATCCAGCTTGGGGGAGGCTATGGACGCAGGTCAGAGCTGCATAGCCATTTGTAATTTTTAGGAAACAGTCTTCTAATTCGGGGCCTTCTTTAACTGTAGTCAATGGCTATTGAGTTTGGGAGGGTGAGCTTTTGAATTTATGTAACAAGAGATGGTCTATTACCACCTTGTAGGAACCAAAGGAGTCCAAACCTAGGGACAATTTCTCTTAGAAAAGTTTTGGTCACCTCGGTGGCCTTTTTACCCAAATCAGTAGCCTGGTGTAAACCTGTATTCCCTTCCATTGGTTATTTTTGGGGGTCCGGAGTTTTTCTCATTATTAACAAGCCAGACCTGTGCATTTTTTAATATCCTCATTCCTGGGCTATGTGAACTTTTTTGGTGCAAATGGAATGGACCTAAGGACCTTATTAGACTTGGGACTGGTAAAAGACTTAACATTTCTTTATTTTGTGCTGCCTGCTTGGCTTCATGGTCTAGTGAATTGTTCCCTCTAGATTCTAAGTTCATATCATTTGATGTCCTTTGAGGTGAATTACAGCTACATATTTAGATAGGTATCCAGCCTCAAGAAGGCTAATAATTTCAGGGTCCATATTTGATTGGGGAGCTATGACTTGATAATAATCCCCCTTTTCTCCAAATTATTCCATGAGTATGTAGGACTAGGAAAGCATATTTGAAGTCAGTATAAATATTCCATGTTAAGGCTTTGGATATTGCAAAGCATGAGTGAGCACTGTAGTGAGCAGCTTTTGTTAGTCCTTTTCCTTGAAACTATTGCCATCAGTAAATCGACTGCTATCTGCATTTTTGATAAGGGCATCTTTTAAATCTGCTTAACTAGAGTTGACAGGATCAAGAACTTCTGAACAGTTATGCCCTATAGAAGTACGATGGGTAAGGTCCAGGAACAAGGGTAGCCGGTTTTAAAGCTTGAGAGGTCTCAGTCTCATAAAGCTTGAGAGGTCTCAAGTATTATTCCAGGCATATCTATAAGCATACCCTGTATTTAATAAGTTGGCCTCCCAGCAACCATTGGTGGCCTTTGGTCTCTAAGACACTCTGGACCTGCTGTGAATTCATTAGAGTCAGGAGCTTTGAGGATCTTTTGACCGTGAGAGCTGCTGTATGCCTGGCTAAAACCTTTTTTTGCAATTGTGCATTAATAAAGGTGGCTTCTAGATAAGTATGAGTAAGAGAGAAAACCATCAAGAAACCCTATTTGTTTGAGGTCCAGCCTTACCAATATGCCACTTCCCGATGGCACACGGGAGAAGAATGAGGCACAAACAAGTCAGCTGCAAGAGAGAAGGAGCAGGGGTCAGCGGTAGAGATGACCGTCGCCCCAAACAACTCCTCAGTCTCATATTTACTGGATACTAGAGAGCAATTAACAAAGGAGCTGCAGAAGACTGTACGTTAACCATATGCCTTGTAGATAAACAAGAAGGAATATGAGTTATTCATTGATTGTAAGTCTATAGATAAGCAAGAAGAAAGGCAGGATATGCCTGGTCAAGCAGTATAGAATTTATAGTTGAGCAAGTACATTGAAAGGGATAATCTAATTAACCCCAGGTGGTCTCTGGAGACAGGGAGATAACAGAAAAAAGAAGCAGGTGGCGTTCCACCCTGAGCAGGCCAGGCATTCCCTGCTGCTCCACTTCAAGGATATATGTTGTCCTCTCCCCCAGAGGCCTGTTGCTAGTACAATATAAAGAAGGTTATATTTAATCATGCTTGCATGACTGGTACAAGTTCTTATGTTATATTTTAAGTAAGACATTGTTCTGAGGGAAAGTTACACCAATAGTCTAATTATAAGGAATCGCTGGCAAGTGGGAGCAGATTTGTCTCAAGAGAGAAGGGCATCCCCAAGTGCATCATCCAGTCCCATCATAAAGAATGTGGGGTCATCTGTTATCTCCCCATGCCCATAGTTAACCCCATGGAGCTGGGTATGCTCTGGATTTTAAAGAGTGATTCTGTTAATCTAGGATTTGTCAAAGTGTTAACTGGTTTATACAGTTGTTGGGAAATCAATTTTCTGAGTGTTCAAATAATCACATGCCCATGGGGTCCTGTTATTATCCCCAGAAAATAAAAAGCAAGGAGATTGTCTATACATGAGCTATTCTGGCCACTTTTGTGGAGTTGACCTCAAGTATCTAGCGTATGTAGACATCACTAAAAGAGAATCAGAACTAAGATGTAACATCCACAAAGGTGGGCTATTGAGACATAATTTTTCTCTCAGAGACAACTGTAATTTCTAGAGATAGCCAAATCAAGACTAATTTGTTTGCAAAATAAGTCGAGTTTTAACAAACTTGGCCTAATTATTTACATCAGCTCGGCAAGAATAGTGATTGATCAGATAGATCTTTTAAAATCAGCCTTGTGGAACTTTTTATAAGGAATCTCTAGGTGGATCTTTTAGCAGCCTCTCCAGGCCAGAAGCCAAGCCAAGTACTTGCCATCAGACATGCCTGCAATATCTTTAGATTTGGGTGGGTGACTTTCTCTTCACGTTGTCCCCAGTATATCCTGAGATTCCTGCACATGCCAGGAAGTGACAGTCTCTACTCACCTGCTGAGGCTGCTGGGAACTCTAAGCAAGGTATTGGGCTGGCATTTCCTAGGAGCTTTATGGCTCCAGGTTTTTTAAAGTCAAAATTCCTTAAAGCTATTTAGTCATATATGAGTCTATGCATGTCTCTCTGGAATATAACATTCCAATCAAAGCCTTGGTAAAATAATCAATGTTTTCAATGGTGTCTTGGTACAATAAAAGATTCTTATTGAATTTAT
Source organism: Lontra canadensis (assembly GCF_010015895.1). Taxonomy (NCBI): domain Eukaryota; kingdom Metazoa; phylum Chordata; class Mammalia; order Carnivora; family Mustelidae; genus Lontra; species Lontra canadensis. The sequence continues at coordinate 110,022 of NW_022631346.1, forward strand.
GCATGTGACTGTGATTGCCATGGAAGAAAGAATACTTACTGAGATCTTTTGCATTTCAGAGGGTTCAGGTAGAGAGAAAAGTTAAAACACTTCATTTGGTTTACATATGAATACTTCATCAATACTCACATTTCTGTAAATCATAGTTATTTTAAGAGAAAGTTTCTTTCATCTGGAAGGGTAAACATTAGAAAACCAGTAATGTTTCAAACAGGAATCACCAATCTATAATCATCCTTTAGTTCAATTAGTCCCATGTTCTTAATTCTTATTCAGTTTGGATGCATCCTTAGTTAGTTCTGGAAATTCTTTTTTTTTTTTTTAAGATCTTATTTATTTATTTAACAGACAGAAATCACAGGTAGGTAGAGAGGCAGGTAGAAAGAGAGGGGGAGGCAGGCTCCCCATCAAGCAGAGACCCCGATGAGGGGCTTGATCCCAGGACCCTGGGATCACGACCCGAGCTGAAGGCAGAGGCACCAACCTACTGAGCCACCCAGGCGCCCCTAGTTTTGGAAATTCTTACCCATTTTTGTTTTATGATCTTAAATATATTGAGTACCTGTATTTGTCCTAAAAGTACTTCTTTTTTTAAAAGATTTTATGTATTTATTTATTTATTTATTTATTTGACACACACACAGAGAGAGAGAGAGAGAGAGAGAGCACGCACAAGTAGGCAGAGCAGTAGTCAGAGGGAGAAGGAGAAGCAGGCTCTCCACTGAACAGGGAGCCCAAATGTGGGGCTCAATCCCAGGAACTTGGGATCATGACCTGAGCTGAAGGCAGTCTTTCAACTGACGGAGCCACCCAGGCATACCTCCTAAAAGTACTTTTTATGAAGCTCCTTAAAGATGAAAGTCACTTTGCAAGACAGTAAGAACAATTATAAACTATGAAACTCCAGAAATAGATAATGATCTCATATGAGAGTTCATTATGATGCAATTGACAAAGAAATTCACTTATTTCAGTGACAGGTAACACTTCCATAGCCAGAATATAGAGTGATGATGACCTTATACCAGAACGTAACATACTACACAAACAAACCTAATTAGTCAACAAGAATTTGTTCACGATTTAGATCTTGGGGAAGTTTGTCAAAACCTTGGAAAGTTTTAAAATACAGGCCTATGTGGATTAGGGATGTTAAAGACCTGGTATAGGCAAAACATAGAAACTCGTTTTTCTAGGCAGGCGGAGAAAACAACTATTTACATTTTCTTATCAAGAGCAGGCCAACATTTCATGAAAATTTATCTTTTTTTAAGAGAGAAAGCAAACATTTAAAATCCATTCATTTCAATCTTAGTCTGTCCTGACCAGACCTAAAATTCTGTTCCAAAGTTTTCCCTTCACAAACCTTCTACAACTTTTCTTTGCATCCAGATATTCTCCCAAGCCATTTCTTTCCAGGCAACCAGTGCAATTTAGGACAAAATTACCGCCTTTTACCTTCATCAAAAAATATATTTCCATTCCTTATATCTTTCTTATACATAGAGATTTGTTGTTTTCTTATTTCCATGAGTCTTAATTATATTAGGTAGAATTTTTCACTCTTAGAAACCTTAGGGGCACCTGGGTGACTCAGTGGGTTAAAACCTCTCTCTCTCTCTCTCTCTCTCTCTCTCTGTGTGTGTGTGTGTGTGTGTTCTCTCTCTCTCTGTCCAATAAATAAATAAAGTCTTAAAAAAAAAAGAAATCTTAGTCTCCATTGAAAACTAAATAGTAATCAGTTGTGAACTGTCACACCAGAACTCTAGCTACCAAGTCTATGAACCAGTTAAGCAAAAAGCATGTTTACCAACAGACCCAAATATTCTTATTTTGTTTGCAGTGAGTAGAGAAAAGCACAAACCTACCTCCAGTAATCTATGCATTAGCATTCAATCTTATTTGGAAAAGATGGAGATGTCCAATGAATGTAATCCCATTACTCATCCAAGCAAGACCTTTAAGTTTCAGGTTTCCAAGGACTTTGAAAGCTATCTTAACAACTAGGGATAAAAACTTGGAGAGAAACAAAATTAACTATCATTTTAAGTCATCCTTTTGCTAAGAAGATGAAACAGAAATAGTAAGATCTTATTTTACCTTCAGCAAACCTTGATAGAAGTTCCAGGTTTAGTGTTGATAACTGTAAAGACATGTCTACCTTAATTAGATCAACAAAGGTAAATTAGTTTATTTATCTTTTATAAAGACTGTATTTATTTATTTGACAGAGATTGCAAGTAGGCAGAGAGACAGGCAGAGAGAGAGGAAGGGAAGCAGGCTCCCCACTGAGCAGAGAGCCCAATGCAGGGCTCGACCCCAGGACCCTGGGATCATGACCTGAGTCAAAGGCAAGGCTTTAACCCACTGAGCCACCCTGGCACCCCAAAGGTAAATTAGATTAATTAGTGAATTATGTTCTACCAGAGTCATGCCCCTTGTCAATGTTTCCCTGAGACATGGGTGGAGAAATCTGGAGTGGTCAGTGTTCAGGTCCCAGGGGTACTCTTCTTGCTCCTTGACAGTGAGAGGAGAAGTAGGAATCTGTGGCGCCAGAGGCACAGGGGATGGTCTAGAAGACACTTATGCAGGCCACACCCACAGTGGTGCAGAAACATGAGGAGGGGGAGGCAGAAGAGACAGAGTGCCACCAGAAGGCAGAGAGAGGGTTTCTGGTTCTAGAGTTCATCAATTCCACATGGCAGACACCATATTTTACAACCAACAAGGCAGAATAGGCAGTTGAAGTCAGGCTGGAGAAGACAGGGAATTGCCCTGAAACAAAGGGAATTTTGGCAGCTGCTCAGGAATATTCCTTAAAGTCCCCACCCAGAGATAGACTAACCACAGTTTGCTCCAGTTAAAGCCCTTAACCTGGGAAATGAGTGAAGGAGAAGCCCCCACATGTACGAGGAGGAGGAGGAGGAGGAGCAGGAGGAGCAGTGAGAGACATTCAGAGTCCCTCTTGCTGGGGACAGCCTGTGTTTCCTCCAACAACCTGGGTTTGTTTGGAGGAGGTCTATTGAAATAATTATCCAATATGTCATGAGGGGGCTTAATAGCCTACATGTTTGTGCAAACAAATTCTGCAAGACGCCCTTAGGTTGGGGTGCTGATATAGAGCCCTGTTTTCTTCTGGAGAAATCAAAGTGATATATCCTACTGAGGCCATGCAGTGTTACAGGAGATTAGTCCTTTCCTAAATATTGCAATAGAAACTGTTTCCAATGGGTTAAAAAGCATCCCAAAGAAGAGTTCTTGGGAAATGAAGAAGCCTAATGAGTTGATGCTTCCAGAAGACTAGAGACGACCCCCCCCATCTCCCAGGTGGCATCCCACACAAGATAAGTCAGAGGTTCCATGTTTCAAAAACAAACGGAGGTTTCCCTCAAACAAAGAATCACTCTTGATCACCTCCTACCAAACGACAAAGGCATTCCTGCCATAAAAGTCGCCGTAGGAAGGATGTCGATGTCCTCTCCTTCCCCATCCTATCCTAGGCTAGTCATGGGTGCCTGGCAAATGGACTGAAATACCAGGCCGAACCATCATATGGCCTGGAGGTTGAATTATTGCCCTGCCATTTTTAACCCATGGAAAACACCAGAAAAGTTTATCAGAAGAAATTATCCACTTTTGTAATTTAAGGAGTTAATAGAGGACATTGACGGAAAACAGTAAAGATGGAAATCCATCATTGGACAGATCCATCTGTCAATCTAGGTGACATTCCAAAACATGTGGTCTTTATAGCTAACTTCCCTAGAAACGGTCTGTCCCCAGTTGCCTTTTAATTCCACTGTGGTTTTAATTCAGTCAGGTGCTGGTTTTGGCCAGCTCCCAGTGGAGGTCCTGCAGCCCAGAAGTGGCTAGACCAGGGCTGTGAAGGGGATCACATTAGATCAATCAGGAGGAAACCTCATACTTGAGTCAAGATTGGCAGCCGTCCTGGTGACTTAGGTAACTCTCTCATGCCGAGAGATAGACAATTTTGTATAAGGACAGTAATAAAGAGAGGGTATCGGGTTTCTGGGTCTTATTCCCATCCCAGCCAGGGTACTAACTTCCAGCCAAAATGTAGGCTTTCTCTTCCCCATAGAGTAGCCCTGGGCTAGAGCATTGCTGCTGGAGAAATCACCATGAAAGTGTTCCAGTAAGACCAGACTCCCTGAAGAGCCCTGGGAATGAGAGTAAGGGAAAAGAAGACAAAGTACTCACCAAGTTCGCACCCCAGCTCAAAGTCCAGATGAGACTCTGGACTGTAAACCCCACATTGGGATCCATATGATACAGGAAAGACCTTAGGGTTCAAAGTCGATAGCCAGAAAGAATTCTTGAGAAATATTTGGTGCAGAATGGTGATTTTATTAAAACATGGTGACAGGATCTGTGGGCAGAAAGAGCTGCACTGGAATCTTGAGGAGTGGTCCATTATATACCTTCATGTTGGGAGGGGTTAGGGATAGTGTAAGTCTCTAAGGAACTTGGAAGCAAGGTTTCCAGGACCTTAAGGGGGCTAGCTACCCTTGGGAAAAGGTCCTTTATTACTGTCTGATAAAACCTTTGTCATGAGACCCTTCAGATGTATATCTGTGGGCTGTATGGTTGGGGGATGAGCGCAAACCTGTATCTTGGGGGATTTAGAGATAAAAGAAATTTCCAAAGGAAATCTTATATGTTAAAGTATGCTTACAGAATCCTTGGTGGGGGTAGGGGGATGGGAGCAGGGGGTTAAGATTGTATTTTAGCCTTAGCAAAGTATTAACATTGAGGCAGTTGCATTCCTAGAGGAATGCCACTCTGCTTGTTTCAAAGATATCTCAATGGGCTGTAGTGGTAAGGATATGTAATAACTTCACTTCTGTCTTTGTTTCTCACATTACCTTTGTCTCCTCTTGCATAAAACCTGATGTAGGCAGGACTGGATGTCCTTCACCTGGATTCTGGGCCTGTGTTCACCTGGGTACTCTCCTTTCTCATCCCAGGCTGTGCTGGCCCCACCTGCCCTTCCTTGTCTTCTCCTGCAAGAATATTCCATGACAGATGTGAGCTGTTAGACTCGTCTGTCTCCTTCTTGCCTGCTGCTGAAAAATTAGGAAAGCATTGTTCCAAGTCTATCTAATGTGATCTCTACTGATTATTACCAGTGTTTTATTATCTTCAACTCATGTTTTAGTAAACTAATTCTGAACTGTATAAGGTAAATTTTCTTTAATGTTGGGCAGAAAGTCAGCATGGTAGGCAGAATAATGGTCCCCCAAAAGTGTCCATGTCTTATTCCCGGGAAGATGTGATGGTATTACTTTGCACAGCAAAAGGAAATGTTCTAATGTGATTGAATTTAGGATGTGGACATGAGGAGATTCTCTTGGGTTATGTGTGTGTGTGTGTGTGTGTGTGAGAGAGAGAGAGAGAGAGAGAGAGTGTGTGTGTATGTTTGTTTGTGTGTGCCCATGCAGTGTAATTACAGGGACCTCACACGTGAGAGAAGAAGGAAGGTCAGAGTCACAGAAAGAGACATGAGAACAGCAGCAGAGACAGGAGTGAGGTGATAGCTGGCTCGGGCCATGGGCCAAGGAGTATTCATGGTCTCTAGATGCTGGTGAAGTCATGGAAGACTCTGCCTTAGAAGGTGCAGGGGGAACGCAACCCCACCAAGCATTTACACCTTTCTTGATGCCAGCATAGTGAGACCCTGTGGGGCTTGGACTCCAGAACTGCACAGAAGACATGTGTGCTAATTTGCTGTGGCAGCAATAGAAAACTTATGCAAGGCTGCAGGTGCATCCTTTTGAACAGCAGGGTTTTTTGTAACATCAGTAAGTGGGTCTTCCTTGTATCTGGTGGTTACATTGAAGAAAGGGAATGCTGATAATGTTTCTTCTGAAAATCATTTCGGAGGCGACTGCCTGGAGGGAGAGAATGCAGAGATGTGGGCAGGTGCTGGGGACCCACATTGTGGACAGGTAGAGATGATGAGTAGAGGGGCCTCAGGACAGGCCAAGCAAAGAAGGGTTGTGTGCCCAGGACCTGGTTTAAGAGTTTCTGAGGGCAGGTGAGGGTGGAGAGGGAGACCCCAAGGGGCTTCCCAAAGCCTTTGCATCTGTACCTTCACCAGCAGCTGAGACAGTCCCTAAAAGAAGAGCATCCGGAACCAGGGAAGATGGACCAGTGGCAGAGGAAAGGAAGTTAGCCAGGGAAATCAATTATGTAAAACGGGTTTCATTTCAACTCAGTTTTGTTTCTATTCCAGGTTATCTTCAGGAGAAAATGACAGCAACGTTTCATTTAATGCTTAATGAGATTTGTAATTTTTTTATTTTACAAAAATTAGACTAAGCTTACTAAGTGGGAGAGCACTACTTTGCAAGGTTCTGCATAGTGGAATGACACTGTGGTCACATTATACATGGCTCATCCTTCAGATGATGTGGGAGCTTAGAGGAAAGAGATAGGAGGCTAGCTCTGGATGACACAGACATGCAACCCTTTCCTCTCTGTGTGATGCTGGATGGGGCCCCAGGAATCCTTTCTTCTAAAGCAGAGAAGACAACCCTTGATCATAGACTGCTGGAGAGTTATAGGAGGTCATGCATGAGTAAGCAGATGCAAGGACAGGTAGCCATGCCAGATAATCCCAGTGACTGATCATTGAAAATTACTTGTCAATCTCCTAAATGGGTACAGAGTGATCACTCTTGGGGGTCTTGTGGATTCTGGTCCTGCTTTAGTTCTTGTCCATGTCTCCGAGCTTTTTTTGATTGCTACATCCCCCTTTGTCCACATTGACCTAATTCCTTCCAGCCCAGACTCTGCTTTTCATCACATAGGATGAAGGGCTGGGTGCCAGCAGCCCTCCCCTGGGTCTGCCTGACTCCCAGGTGTGGGACCTTATTTCATCTTCCTACCCAGAGTCTGAGGCAACATTCCCACTGTCCTTGATTTTCAGATGACAAGTCTAAGAAGTGGTGTTGCTAGTACTTGGCCCTGTTGCAGATGTGGGGAGTGACAGACCAATAGTCAAGCTGAGGAGAGTGTGATTCCTGGGCCCTCGGGGACATCCAAAGTTCCCTTCTGGCAGCCCTGCTCCTGCCTCTACCCAGAACTTAGCCATTGTGTCCCAGTTTCTCCTGCACTAGCGTTTAGACATTCCTCTGTTACCAAAGTATTGTATATTTCATGTAGCAAACATTGTACATGACCCTTTGCATGAAAGATAAAATTAAAAGTCACCTGTCGCTCTAAGATTCAGAAGAATCTATGGCCATAGATGACATCTGTTCATATTTTGTTCTGTTTCCTTTATGTTTTAATAGTTCCATGACATAAAATGTACTAAGCCTTGTTTATCGAAATTCTCGTGGTTTAGTAATAAACAAGATTTCTTTTTCTTTTTTAAGGATTTATTTATTTACTTATTTATTTGACAGAAAGATAGCACAAATAGGCAGAGTGGCAGGCAGAGGAAGAGGGAGAAGCAGTCTTCCTGCTGAGCAGGGAGCCCTATTTGGGGCTCATTCCATGGACCTTGGAATCATGACCGAAGGTGAAGGCAGATGTCCAACCGACTGAGCAACCCAGGTGCCTCAAGATGATTTCTTGCTTTAGGGAAAATATTTTTATATTTAAAATAGTATACCTCAATATTTGGTACAAATATGGAAATGAGAATTTAAATGTCTAGGTGAAATAGAAATCATTTTTAAAGCTTTCTTACCTTAGCCAGCAAAGGGCTAGCTACTAGAAGGGCAGGTAGAATATAGAGATCAGCAGTGGACAAAAGCTACGATCTTTGTCAACTGTGTATGCTATTATGTTAAGAAATTTCTGTCTCTTAATAGAAGAAAAGATAATATCTCAGCCATCATTTTTCATAGAATTTGATGTTTGTATGTTCTTTCTAACTTTTCTACCAACCATCTGTATTTTTTATATGAACTTCCCAGGTAGATAGTGGGCCAACTCTTCTACTGGTTTGTTCAATTTATTGCAGATTTGTAGGAGCTGTGTATTAGGAATATCCGAAGCCATGAATTAACTTATGCACAGCATTTTGAGTTTGTAGTTCCCCTTTTACTGTTTGATACATATGTTTTTAACCATGTTTTGTCACAAAACCCATGCAGCCTTACCTATGTACTCTGGCATTCCGTATCATGCATATGCATTAGTGGGTTAGGATGGCCATAACAAAATATCACAGACTGCTCGGCCATAACAAAATACCACAGACTGCTTGCTCAAGCAGTAGAACTGTATCTTTTCACATCTGTGGAGTCTGGAGGGCAGGATCAAGGTGTGATCAGGGCTGCTTTCTCTGGAAGGCTCCCTCCTTGGTTTGCAGTTGGCAACCTACTCCCCAAGTCCTCATATCGTCTTCCTTCTGAGCAATCATCCCTGGTTTTTGCTTGTGTATCCAGATTTCCAGCTCTTACAGAGTGCCTGTCCTATCGAGTGAGAGCACACCTGAGCAGCCTTTTTTTGTCACACCTTAAAGGCCCTATCTGCATGATAGCCACCTATTAAGCTCATAGGGATTAGGCCTTCACCATAGAATTTGGGGGGGGGGGGACACAATTCAGTTAATAACAGGGTCAAAAGTTTTCCCCATCTCAAGATCACAGAAATGTTGATGATTTCTCCTTGAAGTTTATGGTATTAAATTTTAGAAGTAAATCCCACTTGGCATTAATATAGATGTTTGGCATGATTTTTAAGGGGAAATCAATGATACAAATCAAGGTGTATATGTAATACACAAGAGAATTTAAAGAATAAAACACACCCCTGTCCTCATCACCCACCTTTCTAAAGAGAGCAGTCTACTTTCCCTATGTGTCTTAAACCTATTACCTTCCCTTGCCTTCATCAGAGATTTTCACAACCACATGCAGTCATCAACAATACCATGGAGTTTCCTCTTTGGGTCTTTAATAGAAGTAGAATTGCATTGTGATTATCCTTTTTAGTGTGATTTTTATTGTTTTCAATATTACTTTATGAGCTTCACTCATCTTGCTGTATGCAAATATTTACTTTTACTGCTGTGCGTGAATCCACACTGGAACCACCCCAAAACCTTCCCAGTGTCTTCCTAACAGGAATCAAACTGCTTCCAGTTCTTTTCTCATATGGAAATTGCTCACAGACATCTGTGCCTTGCCTTGCATGAGCATTCCTGACAGCAGGAATGGACTGGTCCAGCCTCACAGCGTATTGACATGGAGTTGATGTTCCCATTAATGGGGAATGAAGGTTCCTGTTATTCCAATTCGAGCTCATCTGTTTTCATTTTGTTTTTATTTTTTCCTGCCATTCTTAAATGTGCGGTGGGAAATGGTGCTTGCCTGTGATTGGCATGTAATCTGTTATTAGCAAGCGAGTATGTTTTTAAATGTTCTTGGAAATTCCTAGTTTATTTTTCATGAAAAACCTGTTCATGGTCTGTTTGTTTCTTTCTGAGATCATTTCTAAAAAATTTCTTGGCAAGATTTCTTTCTACTGGTTGTACATATGATTTTTTACCTCAAGAGTTTTTCTCTTCCTTCTTTTTATAGTGCATTTGTGTAAACAGGAGGTCTTGTATTATGATCTGATTTTTCAACTTTTTTAGGATTTCTACTTTGCTTGACTGTTGTTAAAAACGTTTCTATTTCCCTTGTATCATAAGAGCATGCCTTTGTGTATGCCTCTAAAGACTTCATGGTTTTCCTCTTTTACCTTTCAGATTCAGCTTGCCCGGTGTTGATACATACATGTAGTCTCTGAAGAAAAGCAGCTCCTCTTCCAGCAAAGCCTGCAGGTTGAGGAAGTGCGTGGGTGCACACACAGACACACACACATGCATACGCTCCTTCACTTTTAGACCCAGCTTGAGCTGCGGATCCAACTCTGGAATCTATAAGAGCTGGGAGAACAGGTAGAACAGGACAAGGGCAGAGAGATGGAGACTGCTATTTGCAAAGGGTGGGGGAAGCTCTTTCTGTGGAGGGGGCACTCGAGTAGAGGCCATGGAGACAGAGAAGGGATGAGCCCCTAACTCTGGAGGAGAAAGACATTTCAGGCAAACCATAGAGAACATGGAAATGTTCTGTGGCAGCAGAACTACTGAGATTTCAAATCATGTCCAAGGTCAGTGTGGTTGAAGCACATGCCTGAGGAGAAGGGTGACAGAATTAGGATTTGTTTTTATAAGTTCTTACCTCTAGATTAGGCCCTATCCCCCTACCAGCTTTGAGAATTTCTACTGCTTTCAAAAAAGTGTCTTGAATATCCTCCCTTCTGTCATCACTGATCCCTCTGCTTCTGACTCTGGACAGAGGCACACACCCTACTCAATTGTGAGGACCGATACTTTATTGTACATTGGATGGTGAGCTTCTTAAAGGGATAAATTCTGCTTTTGCTTTTTGTATCCTTAGTGATGACAATGGTCACTGTTCCAAAATACTGAATGAAAGAACAAATGAATGTAAGAATGAATGATTGTAACATTTTCTTCTGTCCTTCCCTCAGCCCACTGAGAGTCAGAAGTAGGCATCCAGGGCCCCGGATACACAGAATCTAGCAATAGTCATGTTTGCCTTTTACCCTATAGGAGTGGCTAGGGAATGAGTTTCAAGCTACAGATTCTTGCCAGGTCCTCTCCATGAGAGCTGGTGACGGGGCAGCCTTTCACTGTGTGTGAGCCGTGTTCAGGGGGTTCTGAGGCCTCTGGGTTTCATGGGCTGATATTTCACCTGCTCCGGCACTCTTCTGTCCTCTTGGCTGAAATTAGGAACAGCTCCCATCATTTCTGTGAAGTATCCAGTTTCCATATGCTGCAAGCGATTCCCATCACAGCCGTGCAGAGGAACGAAAAGGAAACGGGTCACGTGTGACTCACATAGGGGCCGTGATCTCTGCAGGCAATGGAATGATGGGAGTGGATGACCGTGTGTGATGTCTTGTTCCAGTTGCATGAGCCTCTGGAAAGAGGTGAACAGATTCTGTTTGAGTATCATGGCTGGCCTGAGAGTGTGAATGCACTTTATAGATGGGTGAATGGACACATGACAGATGAGTCCAAGGGCAACATCACCCAGAAGTCCCCACTGTTTCTGCGTAGGTCCAGTATAGGGAACGAGATGGTTTGGGGCTCTTCCAAAAGTATGTAGTGGTCACTTTGATGACTGATTTACGTTAGCACGGTCCACATAGACTTGAAATACAGTCCTACCCGCACACATACCCGTGGCCTTAGTACAGAAGAGGTTCCCTAGACAGTAAGGTGGCTGGATTGTCCCTGATAGCCTGAGCACCCACTCAGGCGCTCAATATGGCATCTAGATCGTTGATATATGGCACCCCTTGTCTTCCCGATCTGTCTCCTAGGGCATTGTCACTGTTGAGTTCCACGATCCTCCATTCAACACTTTCCTTTACCTTAAATTAAGAGCATCCAAAGACAGAAGCTTCCTTGGAAATGTTCCCCCTTTTCTCCCCTGAAGCATTCTCTGCCCATTCCCCTGGAAGATGTCTCCCCTATCGCAGAAGGGGAGTGAGTGACATCCTTTTTTTTTTCTTTTTCTTTTTTTTTTTGAGAGAGAGAAGAGAGGGGGACACACACATGTATGTATATATGTATGTTTGTATATACACACATATGTGTATATCTGTACACACATGCGTGCACACATAAATTCTACGCGTGCAGAAGCAGGAGGAGGGGCAGGCAGAGGGAGAGGGAGAAGCAGGCTCCCCGTTTAGCAAGGAGCCTGATGTGGGCCTCGATCCCAGGAACGTGGGATCATGACCTGAGCCAAAGGCAGATGCTTAACCTTAAGGTACTAAGCCGCCCAGTTACCCTGTGAGTGACATTCTTATCTTCAAGGACAGGAAGTTAAGAATAAAAATGAGAATTCTAGACAAACTGATCTTGTTTGTTTGCTTGTTTGTTTCTTTCTTTCAAATCCGTATGTTCCTTTAGCCTCCCCACGTAGTTTAGTTACTCTTCCCCTTCCAGTCACCTCTTCTTGTTCAACGCAATATACCAGCAACTAGGATTTGCTCCTTCTCAGGGTCTTGCTTTCCTCGGCAGGGCTTTGTCATGTGACACTTTCAGGAAACAAATTTGTAGGCTCCTTTTCCTGTTACTCTGTCTCATGTCAATGTCATCCTTAGGGTCTGCCACAAACCCTGAGGTAAAGGGTGTGCCCCGGTGATGTCTTCCTTTCCAGCATCTTTGAATTCTCCCTCCTTCATGACCTTGTTCCTTCCGTGCGCAGCCCTCCGCTCAGCTCCCGTCCCCCCACCCCCAAAATGCCAGAAATATGGGTGATGGCCTCTCAAACCTAAACATACTCTTACTGTAGGACACAGCAATCCTGCTCCTTGGTATGTATCGATGACCCAAATGAGTTGAAAACTGATGTCTGCATAGAAACCTACACGCAGACGTTCATGGACCCTTCACTCGTAACGGCTTGAACCTGGAGTCAATCAAGAAGTCCCTCAGAAGGAGAATGGATACAGGACTGGGATACATCCAGGCCATGAAATAAATGGTTTTCGGAGCTTTGGAAAGAGACGAGCGAGCTATGGATCTATGGGGAGCTGTGGGGAGCCAGGCAGGGAAACTTCCATGTGTATTCCTGACTGAGATAAGCCAATCAGAAGAGGTGCACCTACCTCATGGTTCCAACTCAATATGACATGCTGAAGGAGGCCAAACTATGGAGAGGGTCACGAGATCAGTAGGCTGGAGAGCAGAGTATGAACTGTAGCAGAGGGCGTCATGGATGGACAGGTGTGTGGAGAGGGTTTCTCCCCCTCTTTGACCAGGTTTTGCTCCAGAGGAGTGCAGGCAAAATTGTAACCAAAGGAGGCAGTGTGCTCCCCGAAAAATCTGAAGGAAAAGTACTGCAAGCAACAGGAATAGCTATTGGTCAGGCTCTAAAGGAAAGGGTGGAGAGATTCAACCAGTTGGCCTGAAAGTTGGCGATAAATGTCTTCTCCCAGAATACGGAGGCATTGGAGTAGTTCTAGATGACGTGGAGTGTTTTCTTACTTAGAGACAGTGACATTCTGAGAAAATATATAGACTGAAATAAATCATTATTGAAATGGCATCCTGTGAAACTATTCAGTCCACTGAAGTTGTGAAATCTTGCCTCCTGTTAGTAATTTCCATATCTGTCTTTCATAATAAGCCAATGATATTCAAATTAATGATAAGGAAGGTAAGAAGGCAGGCAGGCAAGGAAAAAGGGAAAAATGGAAAACAAAGATCTGTGGGCTGCCAGGGGTTTTGGTGGGGGTGGAGGGTGTGTGTGTTGGGGGGGAGGGCGCGGGTGGGTGGGTAGGGTGACAGGCCAGAGCCCAGAGGATTTTTAAGGTGGTGGAACTATTCAGAGTGCTACTATGGTGGTAAGATACCTTTGTCGAAACCCAGAGAAGGGGGGCGCCTGGGTGGCTCAGTGAGTCAAGTCTCTGCCTTTGGCTCTGGTCATGATGTCCGGGTCCTGGGATCGAGCCCCGCATCAGGCTCTCTGCTTGGCGGGGAGCCTGCTTCCCGCGCCCCCCCGCTCCGCCTACTTATGATCTGTCTGTCTGTCTGTCTGTCTCTCTCTCTCTGTGTCAAATAAATAAATAAAATCGTTATAAAAAGGAAAACAAAACCCCAGAGAATGGACAATGCCAAGAGTGAACCCTCGAATAAACTCTGGGCTCTGAGTGGTTGATGATGATGATGATGTCACAGTGCGGATTCGTCCATTGTAAGCGATACACCAGCTTTGCCAGGGAGGGTCGATAGGTTTGTGGGGGAGTGGGAGGCTCTCAGGGAACAGGCCTGTGCCTCTGAGTGTTGGGGGGCGGGACCGGGGCCACTGAGCAGTGAGCAATGGCAGAGCAGGTGTCCTGTGGGTACTGCCCGTATTCTCCAGTGAATTTGGATGTGAACACAAAATTGCTCAAAATAAGTAAGTAAATACATAAATAAATAAAAACAAAGCCCCACTAAACGCGTGAGCTCGCGCGAGTGCGCGCGCGCGCACACACACACACACACACACGTGTGTTCCAGTGTTCTGTTTCCCACGGAAGTGTGAGATCCGTTTGGAGTTCGCATTGGTAGGAGGGGTGAGGTGTGGCTGTTTGGATAGAAGCTTTCTTCTTCCTGTTTTTCTGCTTAAAAAAGAATTTTGGTGGTGGTGGTGGTGGTGGTGGTAGGGAGGGAGGGAGGGCGGGCGAAGGAGCCAAGGAGCGAAGGATCTGGAAGGAGGGGGAAGAGAGCGGGAGGCGAGAAGCAGAGTCTCTGCTGAGTAGGGAGCCCCGATGGATGCGGGGCTCGATCCCAGGACCCGGAGATCATGACCTGAGCTGAAGGCTGAGACCTTTTACCGACTGAGCCACTCAGGCGCCCCAGTTTTCTTGTTTCTTTGTCTGCCTGCTTGCCTGCGTGTTGGGCCTGTGGATGTCTGATGACTGACTGTCCTCTGATTTCGTTGGGAGGTGGGCCATGTTTCCTCCTTTGAGTGGCCTTTGCGCATCGGTGGAACCTCTGTTGGGCTTGGGCATATCTGTTTGGGTATCTGTTCCGTTCCATCGATTCATCGATCGACCGACCATGTCTCTTTGTCTGCCAACATCCCAGGGTTCCCATGGCCTCTACAAAAAAAGCATTCGACCAGGGGTGACTTTATTTCCGATTTTTGCTTTGTTTTCCTTTGTTGTGTTTGAAATCGCCATAGCGATTCCAATTTCTTTTGCCTGTCAGCTCTGTACGGCCACCCAGTGTGGCCCTGGAACTCAGGACCCCCACAGATCAAGAGTCGCCTTCCTCGGGGATCCTCCGGACCGAGCCAGCCAGGTGTCCTGAAAGACGTGTACTTGAAACACAGGTGTGAAGTCTGCGCCCGTGAACTTTGCGCTGGGAAACCTTATTTGGGTCGTCGCACTCTTGGGGAAATACTGGTGAAGGAACATCGTGTAGCCAACTACAGAGGAACTGACTTGGAAGGAAACCCTTCTTTTCCAGTTTCTGCTGTTTGGTCAATTCTCTCGACTCAATAGGTGTCCAGCCTTCCGAGTCACATTATTTGCTTGGTTTCTCTCGTCTGCGTTTCCTCATTTACTTTTATAGTGAGTGCTCAGGATTGATGGTTGACAGAGAACAGTTTTCATCCTGGGGTGTGTGTGGGGGTGTGTGTGTGTGTGTGTATGTGTGTGTGTGTGTGTGTGTGTGTGTGTGAGTGAGTGAGAGAGAGAGAGAGAGAGAGAGAGGGAGGGAGAGGTGGGGGGGGCACGGCGGGGTTGAGATGGGTAGGGGTGTTGCAAAGTGGGATCAGGGATTCACAGAGGTGAGAAGGCGGCAAAGAGAAAGGCTTGGAAAGGAAGCCATGAAAAGCCCATGTTCAAATGGTGAGGTTTCATGGGAGAAGAGTTACCTCTAATCAAAGGAATTCTTGCTGGACAGTGGCTTCTGCCCTCTCTGCTGGGGGATAGGAGGGCGAAGTTTTTGAAAGGTTCCTCCTGGGCTTTTGTAAAGCACGAAAGAGCCGGAGCACCTAGACAGGATGCTGCTCCTCTGCTGCCCTCTAGCGTCCTCTCTCCCCCTGCCACTGCTGTTTCTGTTTTCCTCTGACCCCACTTCCTGCCCGGGGGTGTTTATCTTGTATAGATAATGCTGCTCCGTGTGTGTGTGTGTGTGTGTGTGTGTGTGTGTGTGTGTGTGTGTGTGGTGGGGAGTTGGGGCCCCCTCTTCCGGCGGCAGCGGCCCGGACGCGTTTCCCAAGTCTCCCCTGGGCTGCTGGAGTCGCGTCGTGCCCGCTGGGAGCTCCCGAGGCTGTCGCCCTGGGGCCGCGCGCCCCACGCCCTCCGCCCGCCCCTCCGAAGTGGGCCAGGACGAGATTGGGCGGCCTGGCGGCCAGCCGCGCGACTTCACGGCCCTGCGATCCGGATCTGCCTCGGTGTCTTTCGCGGCGGTTGTCTGGCGCCGTCTGGCGGCCGCTTTTATATAGCGTCTCCCCGCCGGAGCGTGGGCGACATCGTCAAGGGATGGCATTTGGCCGCGGTCCCCGAGCTGGCGTTCCGGGAAGCCGGCGACACTAGAGCGAGCCTGCCGCTATCTCTGGGGCGTCGGGGCGGCGATCGGCTCGCGGGAGATTGAACCCTCAGGTATGTGGGGGAGCAGCGGCGTCGCCGCCGCCACCGCCGCCTCCTCGTCCTCGCTCTTGTGGAGGAGTGTTGGGGGGGCTGCCTGGACGGGTCGACCAGCACCCGCCGGTGCCCCCTCCTCCGCCCGCGGGGGAATGGGAGAGGGTGTGCGCGTGCGCGTGAGGCGCGAGGACGCCGTTCGGCCTGTGGCTCTGGTCGGTCGTCGGGCCTTCCGTGTCCCACGTGTCCCGTGTCACACTCGGGCGGTTGGGGACCGGCCTGAGCCTCCCGGGGAAGCCCGTAGATGGCGCGAGGGGTCCGTCTGCGGGCACGCGTGGGATCCTGGTCGTCACCCCCGATTTTCTCACCAAGTTTTCGAGGCCCGCTGCGTAGGTGGGAACCGGATGGAACCGGATGGAACCGGATGGGACCGGATGGGGCCGGGCCGGGCCGGGCCGGGCCGGGCGGCGCCGGGCGGCGCCGCGAGGGGAGGCAGGGGCCGCGATGTCCGTGGAGGTCCGGCCGTCGCGGGGCGCCTCTGCGGGTCCGCCCCCTCTCCCAGTCCCAACCGGGAGTCTGCGACCGTTCTGGGGCGGTCCTGAGGGCCAGGGCCGGGGCATGGGGAGAGAGAGAGAGAGAGAGAGAAGGCGATCGCCGGCAGGTCCCTCCGCAGAACTTGATTTTTCTAAGTCCCGACCTGGGGAGGACAGGCGGACCAGGGGAGGAGCTACCCGGCCCGGCCCGCTCCACCTCCCTCGAGTCCGCTGTCGGTCCCGACTGCCCGCTCCCCTACGCTCCCGGGGGTCGACCAGATGGCCCTGGGGGTTCTCTGGGGCGTCCCCTTGGGGGGGGGGGTGGGTAACGGAGCGGTGTTTGGGGCCGGTGGCCGGGCCACGGTCCCACGAGGTCCCGGTGACCTGTGGCTAGGCCCCGCCAGATGGCGTGGCTATTTTGTCCCCTGAAAGGAGCACTTTTTGTTGCCAGGTAGGTGCTGACACGCTGTTGGAGTGACTCGCCTTGGAGATGTGGGCTTCTGGGTGCGTGCGGGGCTCCGGGCTTGGCCGTGGTGCCAAATCCGGCTCGGCCCTCGCTCGTTTGAGCCGTCCGCGTGGGCCTGTGCGCCGGCTCTTGTGCCCCCCAGGTGGCCCGGGCTGTGGTGCCACCTCCGGTCTCCAGCACCCGAGGGCTGCGTGGGCAGGTGGCGTGGGTCCTTTACCCCGTGCGCTCTGCGCTGCAGGCACCCGGCCGCGGCCGTGGTAACCCCCGTTCCATTCCGCAAGGCTCTATGCCACGTGTCAGGCGTTCTCCCTGGGTTGCCCGGCTGTTCTTGCCCTGGGTCCGAGGGGTGCTGGCGAGGCCGAAAGCAGGTCCTTCTGGTCGGTGTCCTCGCCAGGCGTTTCCCCCCCTGGGGCCCCCTTGGGCACGCTTTTTGCTGATCGATGTGGTGATGTCGTGTTCTCCTGGGCCGGGCCTAAGCCGCGTCAGACGAGGGACGGACATTCATGGCGAATGGGACCGCTCTTCTCGCTCTGCCCGCGGGTCCCTCGCTCCTCCTCTGCCACCCGCTGTCGCGGGGGTGTGTGGGGGAGGGTGTGGGGGGTTTGTGGGCTCCGGCCCGACTCCACTTTTCCATGGTTCCCGCCTCAGGGCGCCCATGGGCGTGGGGTCCTCTGACGCAGCGGACACTCTCGCTTGCCGCTCTTGGCTTCCTGCGGGGCGAGCGGCCCTCCCCGAGGCGGGGAGGGCCGTCCCCATGCCGCGCTGCTCACCGCCTGGGCGTGCTGAGTGCGTGGCACCTGGCCCTCTGTGGTGCCCCTGGAGCGCTCCAGGTTGTCTCAGGTGCCTGAGGCCGAGCGGTGGCGTCGTTTCCCGTTCCCAGCGACCCCGTTGAGCTGCTGCTGTCAGTGGCATGTCCGAAGAGCGGGTGGTGGAGCCGGTAAGGGAGGCCCACCCTGCCCCCCTCTGTGGGGGTGCGGGCGCCTCGTCGTCCCCTGGCGCGCGTCGTGCTGGGGGGTGTGTGTGGACAGGACTTGGTGGGGTGTGTGAGCGACCGCGCCGGGCCGAGCCAGCGCTGTGGCGCTTGGCCAGCCGAGGGCTGCTGCTTTTTTTGCCCAGCATGCCGTGTCCGTCTCCGCTCCTCTCGTGGCCCCGGTGGAGGCACGAGGTTCCTTCCGGGCGGTGATGGGAGCATGGCCTGTGTGGAGAGGCAAAGGCGGCCCCCTTGTCGGGCCCTGGCCGCGCGCGCTCAGGATTGCCCTGTGCCTGCCCCTTACCGCGGACCCACCCCTGCCCCCAGGCCCTTGGAGGCCTCTGGGACGCCCTTTCGCGGGGCTCGGTCGGGGGGACGAATGGGTGGGGGCGATGCGCCCTCGGTGAGAAAGCCTTCTCTAGCGATCCGAGAGGGTGCCTTGGGGTACCGGAACCCCCAGCCGCCGCCCCTCCTCTGCGCGTAGTGGCCACCGCTACCGTTGCGTGTTGGGCAGAGCCCCCTCTCCGCGAGGGGTCTGCCGGCCCCGCGGTGGGGCCGAGCGTCGCTCTCTTGCCTACCGCGGCCTGCGCCTCCCCCCTCCCAGTCGGGGGAGGATCCCGCCGGGCCTGGCCGGCGTCTGGCGCGTGGGGCTCCCGTGTGCGTGCGAGTGCGCGCGCGGCCACTCCCTCGCGGTCGTGCATCTCCTGCCCTGTGCCGTGCGAGCGGCTGTCTGCTGTGCCCGCTCCCGGGCCGAGTCGCCGCCGGCGGTGACGTGTGGGCACGGGTCGGGCCGCTCTCGCCTGGGGGCGCTTCCCCCGGGTCGTGGTTCCGGGACGGACCAGACGGACGGGTTGAGGGTTCAGACGGGCCCCCTGCGGCGGGGCCCCCGTGGGGTTGGGCCCCAGCGGTGTGGGGCCCGGTTCGCGGTGGGGAGGCGCGCCAAGGGTGCTGAGGCCGGCCGGCGTCCCCGGGCGTCGCGGGACCGCTCTCGTGCTGGTGGCGGTGGGATCCCGTGCACGTTTACCTGGCGGCCCGGCTCGCGCCTTCGTTGGTGCTCCCTTCCCCCCCGCGAACCGCTCCCCACGCGCTGTCGGCCGTCGCCCCTGGGCGCCCCCTCCCCGTCGCCGCCGACCTCCCCCCCCCTCCCTCACCTTGTCCCTGGCTTGCCTGGACGGGTGAGGGCGCGCTGTGCCCTTGATCCGCTTCCTCGGGACCGAAACCGGCCTCGCCGCTGTTGGGTGTTGTCCCCTCCCAGGCCTCTAGCGGCCCTTGGGGGGGGGTCGTCCCCGGGCGAAGGGGCCTTGGCCCCGGGTGAGAAGGAGGGGTTTGCGCGGGTCCATTCGAGTGGGGCACGGAGGGGTGTCGTCGTGCGCGCGGGAGAGCGTCCCGTTGGGTGTCGGTCGTGACTGTGGCGTGGTGGCCGGGGGCCCGGGCCCCGCGAGGTGGCCAGGGCCCGCTGGGGCCCGGGTCTGTGTCCTCGGGTGCCACGGGACCGCCCTTGTGCTGGAGGCCTTGGGCGGTGGGACCCCGTGTGCCCCGGCGGCCGACCTCGGGCCTTGGAAGGCGCCTTTTGAGGAGCTCTTGCGCTCCCTCGCGGCGGCCCGCGGTCCTCTTCCCCCGCGGCTGCTCCGGTTTCTGGCGCCCACGCCCCTTGCCGCGGAGCCGTTGTCTCGCGGCCTCCCCCCCGCCCCCGTCTGCCTGTCGGCCCGGTGCCGCGCCCCGGTGCGCTGGTGCTTCTCCGGCCCGTTGCGGCCTCCCATCCGTGTCTGCCGCCGCCGGCCCGGCGGTGGTGTCGTGTGCGGACGGGGGACGGCTCCGCCCCGCCCTACGCCGTGCGCCCCCGGCTCCGGCGCGCGTGCCCGGGCGTGGGTCG